>NW_027331994.1:2095136-2317937 GCF_048418815.1 Hemitrygon akajei | reverse complement strand
GGATGTTCACATATATAGATGTTCAGAGTTGCACTTTCACTCCGGGTCTGGGTTCCTGCAGAGATCTCAATTCCTTCATCCCAGTCCAGCTGAATAGATTCTCCACTAACCTGAAGCAGATGGGATAGTAAAGAGGAAATTAACAGAATGTAGAACAGTGTCAGTAACAGTGGACTGGGGTTAATATTTCAACATCTCTCATTGACAAATATCATCAGAAAACCAATGGTTTCGCTGATATTTTATCACATTGAACATTAACACAAACACTCACCAGATCCACTCCAGACTCGGGAGGGTCAGGATGAGTCGGCGGAGAGCGGGGACAGATTGGTCTGTCAGCGAGTTTGATTCCAAGTTCAGCATCGTCAGTGATCGGATTTTGTTGAGAGCACAGATGAGATCCTCGGCACCAGCATCTGTGAGACCGACATCCCCCAGCCTGGAGATGAGAGAGAGTGAGGGTGAAGGACACAGAGAGACAGGAGACGGTACAAATCCACAGGGTTTATCAGTAACACAATTACTGATCATATTAATGTTCAGTATCAGACACCCAGTGACTGTAAACACAATCTCCCACAGTCTGGTACTTACCACAGTTTCTGTATTTTACACTCCGGGTTCCTCAGAGCCGCAGACAGCAGTTTCACTCCTGAATCTCTCAGTACATTATGACTCAGCTTTACCTCCGTCAACGATCGGTTTCTACTGAGCGCGGAGCCGAGATCCTCGGCACCAGAATCAGTAAGACCAACCTTCCTCATCCTGTAGATAAGAAACAGTGAGGGTGAAGGACACAGAGAGACAGGAGACGGTACAAATCCCCAGTGTTTATCAGTAACACAATTACTGATCACATTAATGTTCAATGTCAGACACCCAATGATTCTATGCACAATCTCCCACAGTGTGATACTTACCACAGTTTCTGTATTTTACACCCCGGGATCCTCAGAGCATCAGACACCATTTTCACTCCTGAATCCCCGAGGTCATTATCCCCAAGGCTAAACACAAACAGACAAATTGATGATCAAATTGGTTTACACTGCAGGTCTGAGAAAAGCTCAACACTCGGATATTTCAGGAAATATTAAACCTATCACAGTCAATATCCCTCACTGTCTAGTTGCAGGTTATTCACCGAATGTCAAGATGTTAGTCTGTCGGCGTGACCCTGTAAGCAACCAGCATACTGACTCATTTCGAGACGTTTAGAAAAATGTTCCTGAAGTGAGTGGGTCGGAAAGGGACAGTGTTAAGCGATGAGAGAAACTCCCGCTTAGTATGGGAAAATGTCCCCGGATGATAGCGGAAAAGACACTCACATGAGGAAAAGGTATAAGAAGGAAGATCGCTAGAGGAGAAAATGGGATGGGGAAGAGAGATAGCGATGTGAAACAGCAGATGATGCGTTGGTGTGAATTGAGGCCCACAATATGGAAATGTCCACATCGGGGTTGTGAATCTGCTAGTCAGCAAAGTCCCGCAAGAGGAGAGATGGTGATAGTCGGACCCGGGGAAAAGCAGGGGGAAGACCATTGCATAGAGGTGCTTCTCGCCCTGTCACTGAACCGACGATTAAAACTCACCGGGGAGAGGGTGTGAAACCTGTTGTAGTCAGGTTGGACTGGGTGTCAGTAACAGTGAGAAGGAAATTTGCGAATGGACTTGACACACGTTCTGAGAAACATGGCTATTCCCACATAGGAGATTGGTGGGTAAAATCAAAGCTCATGGCATTGGGGGGAAGACATTGACATGGATAGAAAACTGGTTGGCAGATAGAAAGCAAAGGGTAGCGGTGAATGGGTGATTCTCGGAATGGCAGGTGGTGACTAGTGGGGTGCCACAGGGCTCGGTATTGGGACCACAGCTGTTTACGATTTAAGTCAACGATTTAGATGAAGGCATTGAGAATAACATCAGCAAATTTGCTGATGATACTAAGCTGGGTAGCAGTGTGACATGTGATGAGGATGTTAGAAGAATTCAGGGTGACTTGGATAGGCTGGGTGAGTGGGAAGATAATTGGCAGATGACGTTTAATGTGAATAATTGTGAGGTTATCCACTTTGGGAGTAAGAACAGGAAGGAAGATTATTATCTGAACGGTATAAAGTTAGGTAAGGGAGAAATACAAAGAGATCTAGGAGTCCTTGTTCATCAGTCGCTGAAGGTGAATGAGCAAGTGCAGCAGGCAGTGAAGAAGGCTAATGGAGTGTTGGCCTTTATTACAAAGGAAATTGAGTACAAGAGCAAGGAAATCCTCTTGCATTTGCACAGGGCCCTGGTGAGACCACACCTGGAGTATTGTGTACAGTTTTGGTCTCCAGGGTTAAGGAAGGACATCCTGGGTGTAGAGGAAGTGCAGCGTAGATTCAAAAGGTTAATTCCTGGGATGTCAAGACTGTCTTACGCAGATAGGTTAGAGAGACTGGGCTTGTACACGCTGGAATTAAGGAGATTGAGAGGGGATCTGATTGAAACATATAAGATTATTAAGGGATTGGACAAGATAGAGGCAGGAAATATGTTCCAGATGCTGGGAGAGTCCAGTACCAGAGGGCATGGTTTGAGAATAAGGGGTAGGTCATTTAGGACAGAGTTAAGGAAAAACTTCTTCTCCCAGAGAGTTGTGGGGGTCTGGAATGCACTGCCACAGAAGGCAGTGGAGGCCAATTCTCTGGATGCTTTCAAGAAGGAGCTAGTAATGTATCTTATGTATAGGGGAATCAAGGGATATGGGGATAAGGCAGGAACCGGTTATTGATAGTAGATGATCAGCCATGATCTCAAAATGGCGGTGCAGGCTCGAAGGGCCGAATGGTCTACTTCTGCACTTATTGTCTTTTGTCTATGTCTATTGTCTATTCCTGTGATTTAAGATTAAACCACTGGACGTTGTTCACTGATCTGCTGAACTCTCCAACATCCCTTCACAAAGAACTACAGAACCTTCCCGTCCTTGGGGAATTACTGGCCGATCCCCTGGCATTTGTCACAATTCTTCACAATCTGATTTACTACAGTTTTAGCCAAAAAAACCTATACATTGAAATAACAGAATGGAACAGTTTCACCGTTCAGAGGAAGAGACAAGTCAAGTTACCCCAACTCCAGGCACTTGTGCAGCCCGGGTCCCAGCCGCTGGATTCCTTCATACTGAATGATACAGTTCTCCAGGTCGAGGTGTTTTATTGTATCACAGAATCCGATGACATGAGACAGGACCGCGCAATCGATCGGGGTCAGTGTCATTCCACTGAATGAAAGTGTTTCCACAGATCCCAGTGCGTCCTGAGCCAGTCCACTATTCTGAGACTCAAACAGGTAGTGCAAAGTTTTCAGGAGGCTCCTTTTACCATATTCCCCAGTAGAGTTTTCATTCTGGCGTTTCACCTCCTCCTTCACCCAGTCAATCACCCGGCAGGTTGTTTGATGAGGAAATGGACCCAGAAATTCTTCCAGCCCCCGAGCTGTCATTGGGGAGGAGAGACCAGCAACAAAACGGAGAAATACCTCAAACCGCCCATCTGTCGTGCTGTGGGCTTCAGTGAGGAATTTCACGATATCCCCTTGATGTGGAGTCAGAAATTGTGCGACTGCAGCTATAAACTCTTGGATGGTGAGGTGTGGGAATGTGTACACCACACACAGGGCAGAATTATCTTTCTCCAAAAGCTCCATCAGGAATCCGGACAGGAACTGGCAAGGCTGTAGATTGTGTTTTTTTAAATCTTCATCTGTAAAAATAATCTTCCTCTTGGTCACTCCTCTAAAGGCCATCTGACCAACCCTGAGTAACACATCACGGGGGCTCTCAATCTCACGGCCGTGGTTTTTCAGGATGTTGTAAATATAGTAGGAGTACAGTTGGGTGATGGTCTTGGGAATTCGCTGCGGGTCCCTGATTCTTTGTGTGAAGAAGGGGCCCAGAGCCAGAGCGAGGATCCAACAGTAGGAGGGGTTGTAGCTCATGGTGTACAGGATCTCGTTCTCCTTCACGTGTTTGAAAACAGCTTCCGCCACCGTCTGATCTTCAAAATGTCTCATGAAATATTCCTTCCGTTCCTCACCAACAAATCCCAGGATTTCAGCCCAGACACTGATCTCTGCCTTTTCCAATAAATGTAACGCAGTGGGGCGGGTGGTCACGAGCACTGAACACCCTGGGAGCAGCTTGCCCTGGATTAAACTGTAGACAATGTCGGACACTTCACACCACCACTCGGGATCTGGGCACTGGTGCTTGGGTTCTGTATACCTCCGACTGTCGGCAAAATCATTTGTGTGTTTGTATTCATCCAAACCATCGAATATAAACAGCAATCCCTCTGGGTTCTTCCAGACCTCTCTCAGTAAATTCCTAAAGTAAGGATACTGATCCAGAATCAGTTCCGTCAGGCTTTTTCTGCCGTTAATGGAGTTTAAATCCCGGAACCTAAAACTGAAGACGAACTGGAATTGTTGGTATATTTTCCCTGTAGCCCAGTCGTAAACAATTTTTTGTACCATTGTTGTTTTCCCTATCCCCGGGACTCCGGCCACTGTTGCCTTACATCCGGGAATCTTTTGGCCCCGTCTACTATGTGAGTAATTTCTCTGAAACAGATGTCTGGTGCTGATTTTCTCCAGCTCTCTCCGCAGATGTTTCTCTCTCCACTCTTCATGGTCTCTGCCTCTTGCCAGCAGCTCATGTTCCATCAGGCTCCGATCTCGAACAGTAGAAATGACCGTGAGCTCAGAGTATTGATCCACCAGCTGGAAAACCTTCTCCTTCTCCCTCATCAGAATCGTGTTCACTCTCATTGTTTCAGTTTGTTCCCGCAGAGTTTCCTTGTGTTTGCTCTGAACATCTTAAAACATAAAGACAAAAAATGAATGTATCTATCCTGATTGCATTGGGTCTGTCAGCACATTTTTTTTTGCTAGGACTTGTTTTGCAAGTTTAACTGTCAGCTGGACTCCGACTTATAGAGCTGGAAATGAATACTGGAGCAAAATCATTAAAGAATTCCCAATTCCCGTACCCCATGCGTTTTAAGTCTTTCTCCTTTGAAAATAATTTGCAGCTTCCCCGAAACTCCAGTGAACATGAGGTCAACGCAAAGTCTTGGATAGTTCACAGTAGTGTTTTGTTTTTCCTTTCACCCGTGTGCTTCCCTAAGACTCTCTTAAATGCTGTAACATATCAGTTTATCACCGCCCTCAGAAACCACTCTCCGGGGAAACTACCTCCGACATCTCCCTTTAATTCCCCTGATATACAGTAAACGGGACTGTTATGAAACGGAGGGATGTGGGAGTGCCAGTGCATATTTGGCTGAAAGCAGCATCTCAGGTAGATAGGCTGGTGAAGAAGGTGTTCCGCACAGTGGCCTACCACGGTTAGCGCATTGACGATACCTTGCGGTTATCAGATGCTTCTGAGGACTCACGTGGAGCACTTTTTACAGATTTAGTCACCTCTTTATAGTATAGATGTTATTAAACTAGAACGAGTGTAAAGAAGGTTTACCAAGATGTTGCCAGGACACGAGAACCCGTTACAAGGAGCGACTGCATAAATAAGATAATATACGATGGCGTGTAGGAGACTGAGTGATGACCGGATAGAGGTACACAGATAGGGTTCTCATCATCTTTTCTCATGAGAAATGATGCTAAAATCAAGTGGTTCTAGGGTTAAGATCAGCGGTGAAAAAACTCGAAAGAGGTTTCAGGGGTAGCTTCTTCACACGTATTTGGAATGGGCTGCCAGATGTAATGGTTCAGACGGGCACATTATCGACGTTTAAAACCCATCGAGGTAAGCACATGGATAGGAGAGGTTTAGAGGGTTTTTGACCAGACGCGTTTAGATGGGACTAACTCGCTGAGTAACACTATTTGTTTGATGTCTTTGGCCTAAGGGCTTTTTCCATGTTGTAAGAGTCCATGACTCTGTTTATCCATCACGTCATCAGTGAAAATTGTAAGTTACAACGATTGGATTATTGTTGATTTCCACCTGCTGCTGCGGTTTCCTTGTAATTTGCTGTAGATTGATACTCTCAGTATCAAGCAACTTCCAATACGAACCAATATACTTTCCTTATCCGGTCTGAGCCAGTGCTGGTCCTAAAGCCTCCGTAATATCTGCACTGCCGCCTTTACTCTGAGGACCTGACACTGTATGTTCCGTTCAGTCGCTTACCTTTCAGATGCGCGGGCACTTCAGATAAACCCCGATCAGTGTCCATGTAGGTGAACTGGCCGTCACCTGTTCAAACAGATTAACCTGCATGAAGTCTGTTCTGTGTAATACTGTAAATTCATTAGCATTTACATCTGTAACACAGTGTATTTTTCAACATACCACATTCCCGTATTTCCTCCAATATTCTGCTCAGCTTCGGTAACGTGTTATGTATTTTCACAAAGGATTCCCACATCACCCTCCGGGCCCCGGAGCCCTTCTCCATCACCAGATCCAGGAGGAGTTTGGAAGCGCCCGCTCGGTTTCCCTTGGCCGCGAGTTCAGTCACTGTCTGTAATGAACAATGGGGAACATATTGAGGAGCGGAGGGATCCGGGCTGCAGGTAGTCAAAGAGGGTCAGCTGCAGAACAGGAGCCCAAAGGACAGTAGGCACAGACTTCAGAGATTGGGCGAGTACTGGCCCACCCTGTACTCGGACGAACACAACATCAGGTCATAATATGAAAGTGGCACTGTCGGATTTCCCAGGCTAAATGCAGCCGGCTCATGCTTCACTACCGGGCTCCATGAGTGGGCAACGCTCAGCTACCATTCAGTCTGGGTGGCAACAGGTGAATGTGACCCCGGAACACAAGTTCCACCAGAAAGCGGTCCCTTGCAAATTTGTGTTAATTTGCACATACATACAACATTATATTATTTAACTATATTAATTTTGCAATCACTGTGTTAGCAACTCTTTGTTCAGAGGATGGTGAATCGCTGGAATTGCCACAGATGCCTCTGGAGACCGCGTTATTAGGTATATTTAAAGCGGAGGATGTTATTTTCTTGATTATTCAGGGCATCAAAGGTCACGGTGAGAGGCATCAGTTGAGAGATATGTTAAATCAGCTGTGATGGCATAGCGGAAGAGAATCAACGGACCGAATGGCATAATTCTGATCATATGTCTTATGTGTTTAACATTACATGTAGCGAGAATTGCAAACTGTTAATCTGATAGTGACAAGGAGCAGTTACTGTACTGCTTCATCATTTGTACTGTACAGGCACATGATTAAATACAAGAGGTTTACAGTTCCAAAGGGAGACGATATCAGTACCGCGTGATTACTTGACGATGGAAGTACAGGCAGACTCAAGGGATGGGCTGAAAAACAAGTCACTGTGTGTTTGATTTGTGGGAAACGGAGGAGTGGTCATCACGGGAACACAGACTGCTGAATGGACATTAAGGTTGAGCTTAGGGAACATGATACGAAGTCAGAGAGAGTGGTATAAACTTGTTCTCTGCCCACTTGCAATATCTGTCAATTGTCACATCATTAACATCACCTGTCAATCATTGTCTTTAACACGAAGACGGGAAATTCTGCAGATGCGGGAAATAAAAGCAACACACACAAAATACTGGAGCAGCCCAGCGGGCAAATCAACACATAGAGGAAAGAGTAAACAGTCTTCGTCGCGGTCCGAGACCCTTCATTGGGACTTGAGATAAAATGAGAAGTTAAGAGCACAAAGGTGGTGGACGGGAGAAAGACGAGTAATTTGGTAGATGACAGGTGAAACTGTTAGACCAGGAACTAAGGAACTGGTAAGCGGATCAGTGAAACAGATAAAAGGCGGTAGAAGGGGGAATCTGATCGGAGAAGACAGGAAGTCATGGAAGGAAGGAAAGCGGGAGGAGCATCAGAGGATGGTCATGGGCAGATATCGACATAAGATGAGAGAGGGAAAAGGGAATTGGAATGGTGAATTGGGATGAGACACTTAACGGAAGTTCGTGAAATTGATCTTCATGCCATCAGGTTGGAGAGTACGCACATGGAACATAAGTTGTTGCTCCTCCAACCTGAGTGCGGCCTCGTCGCGGCAGCAGAGCAGGCCATGGACTGACACGTCAGAATGGGAATGGGAAACAGAACTGAAACAAGCGATTTCCGGGAGATCCAGTTTTCTTGGCGGACGGAGCGTAGGTGCTGGCCTAAACGTTCTACCAATGTAAATCTGGTCTCTCCGATATAAAGGAGACCATACCGGGAGCACCGGGTACAGTAGATGACCCCGACGGACTCACAGGTGAAGAATCCTCTGGTCTGGCAGAACTGTTTGGGGCCGTGAATGGTAGACAGAGAGATATGTTGGGCCAGGTATGGCGGCTGTTCCGTTTGGAATGATAAGGTTCAGGAGGCTGATCAATGGGGAGGAATGAATAGACGAGTGAGACTGGAGCAGCCTTTATCTAAATACTAAACAGTCTAAAAATGAATGTGTTCAGATAATTGGAGCGAGACTTGTATTGGCCAAATAAAGGCTCAGTGTAACTGTGTACGGATCACAGACAATTCCCTATTTCATAGCCAGCGGTTCTTTTACACCAGTTCTATTGGGACTTTTTTAGAAGAACCTACAATCAGTATGTTTCAGTTTTACTTACATCATACTCCCGCCCTGTGAAGTGATCCTCGCGTGTTAACATGAGGCCGAACGGCCCCACGCCCTCCTCGATTGACTGCTCAAGTCTGGCCCGATAGAATGTTGTCAACTGAAACAGTTGGTGATCGTCACAATTTGACAGGAAGGCGGAGAATGCAGAACTCTGATCTGTGAATAGTCAGAGAAGATCACAACACGATCGTGCCAACTACGATGCGAATTTATAACAACCACGCTACATCCACCTGGCAAATATTCATCCACTCCGGCTCATTCATGATCTTTAACGCGTCTCGGATGCTGCTGAGTTTCTGCTTCCAGTCCCTCCCTTGGCAGCTCATTCCCGACTCTTATCACTCTCTCTGTAAAACATGCATCCTAAATCTACATTAAACATTCCCCTCTCATCGTCAACCTATTCCCTCTAGTATCTGACATTTTGCACATTGAGTCAAAGCACCTTGTCGATGTTTCTCATAAATGTATATAATTCTATGTGAAGACCTCAGCCTCCCACTTCTTAAAGAAAACAATCCAAGTTTGCCCAGTCTATCCTGATGTCCAATATTCTGTAACCCAGGCAGCATCGTGATGAGCCTCATGTGTATTTTCTCCAGATCATCAAAGTCATTTGTGTGATGTGGTGACCAGATCTGCGAACAACACTGAAATCGTGTCTTAAGCAAAGTTCCATCCAGGTCCATCGCGCATTTCCAACACTAAAAATCAACATCTCAATGAATTGTGTTCCTTGTCGTTAGCACCCTACCTACTTGCGTTGCCACTTTCAGGGAGACGTATACATACACCCCAATATCAATCTTCCTCAGCGTCCTGACCTTTACTGTGGACCTCGCTCTTACATTTGATCTCCCAAAGCGCAACTCCTCATATTTGCCAAATTAAACCTAAAATGCACCTCCCATATTGCTGATTGGATAATACTCTGCTGAACACTTTGGCAAAAGTCCCAATTTCCACAACTCCGCCAATCATCTGTAAATTGGCGAATCAGACCTCTTTGCTTTTAAAAATGATATATATCCTACAATTTAGATAATGCATCATGGATAATTGTTGTCTATTAATTAAATTGTTTACGTACGTATATCACACAACAGAGGGCTCAATATTTATTCTTGTAGAACACGACTGGTCACCTGGTTATAGTCTAGATGTTATGAAACTAGAGCGAGTGCAAAGAAGATATACCAAGATGTTGCCAGGACCCGAGAGCCGGTTACAAGGAGCGACTGCATAGAATATGACAGTATACGATGGAGTGTAGGAGACTGAGTGATGACCGAATAGAGGTGCACAGACACGGTTCTCCCCATCTTTTCTCATGAGAAATAATGCTAAAACAGGTGGGTCTAGGGTTAAGATCAGAGGTGAATAAGTCGAAAGAGGTTTCAGGGGTAGCTTCATCACACGTATTTGGAATGGGTTGCAGATGTAGTGGTTCAGGCGGGCACATTATCGATGTTTCAAACAAATCTAGATAAGCACATGGACAGGAGAGATTTAAAGGGTTATGAACCAGACGCGGAAAGATGAGACTAACTCGCTGGGTAACACTACTCGTATGATGTCTTTCGCCTAACGGCCTGTTTCCATGTTGTAAGAGTCCATGACTCTGTTTATCCATCACATCATCAGTGAAAATTGTAACTGACAACGATTGGATTATTGTTGATTTCCACCTGCTGTTCCGGTTTCCTTGTGATTTGCTGTAAATTGAAACTCTCAGTATCAAGCAACTTCCAATACGAACCAATATACTTTCCTTATCCGGTCTGAGCCAGTGCTGGTCCTAAAGCCTCCGTAATATCTGCACTGCCGCCTTTACTCTGAGGACCTGACACTGTATGTTCCGTTCAGTCGCTTACCTTTCAGATGCGCGGGCACTTCAGATAAACCCCGATCAGTGTCCATGTAGGTGAACTGGCCGTAACCTGTTCAAACAGATTAACCTGCATGAAGTCTGCTCTGTGTAATACTGTAAATTCATTAGCATTTACATCTGTAACACACAGTGTATTGTTCACTGTACCATATTCTCGTATTTCCTCCAATATTCTGCTCAGCTTCGGTAACGTGTGATGTAGTTTCACAAAGGATTCCCACATCACCCTCCGGGCCCCGGAGCCCTTCTCCATCACCAGATCCAGGAGGAGTTTGGAAGCGCCCGCTCGGTTTCCCTTGGCCGCGAGTTCAGTCACTCTCTGTAATGAACAATGGGGAATATATTGAGGAGAGGAGGGATCCGGGATCCAGGCGGTAAAAGAGGGTCAGCTGCAGAACAGGAGCCCAAAGGACTCTAAGCACAGACTTCAGAGATTGGTCGATTACTGGCCCACCCTGAACACGGGCGAACAGAACATCAGGTCATTCCATGAAAGTGTCACTCTCGGGTTTCCCGGGGTAAACACAGCCGGCTGATGCTTCACTGCTGGGCTCCATGAGTCGGCAAGGCTCAGCTACCATTCAATTTGGGTGGCAGCAGGTGAATGTGACCGAGGAACTCAAGGACCACTGGAAAGCGGTTAGTGAGTAATTCTGTGTCAATGTGCGCATACATACAATATTATATCTTAATTATATTAATTTTGCAATCTCTTTGTTAACAACTCTTTGTTCAGAGAGTGGTGAATCTCCAGAAGTAATTGTTACAGATGCCTCTGGAGATCGGGTCATTACGAATATTTGAAGCGGCGGATGTTGCGCTCTTGATTATTAAGGGCATCAAATGCCACGGAGAGAGGCAGCAGTTGAGAGGGATGATAAATCATCCAAAGGGAGACGATCTCAGTACCGCCTGATCATTTGACGATGGAGGTGAACGAAGACTCAAGAGATGGGATGAAAAACAAGTCACGATGTGTTTGATTTGTGGGAAACAGGAGAGTGGTGGTCATCACGGGAACACAGACTGCTGAATGGACATTAAGGTTGAGCTTAGGGAACATGATACGAAGTCAGAGAGAGTGCTGTAAAGTTGTTCTCCGCCCACTTGCAATATCTGTCAATTGTCACATCATTAACATCACCTGTCAATCATTGTCTTTAACAAGAAGAGAGGAAATTCTGCAGATGCTGGAAACAAAAGCAACACACACGAAATACTGGAAGAGCTCAGCAGGCAACGCAACACATAGGGAAAAGAGTAAACAGTCGGCGTTGCGAAACGAGACCCTTCATTGGGACTTGAGATAAAATGAGAAGTTAAGAAGCAAAAACAGGTGGTGGACGGGAGAAAGACGAGTAATTTGGTAGATGATAGGTGAAATTGTTAGACCTGGAGGGGTGAACTAAGGAACTGGTAAGCTGATCGGTGAAACAGATAAAGGGCGGTAGAAGGGGGAATCTGATCGGAGAAGACAGGAAGTCATGGAAGGAAGGAAAGCGGGAGGAGCATCAGAGGATGGTGATGGGCAGGTATGGACATAAGATGAGAGAGGGAAAAGGGAATTGGAATGGTGAATTGGGATGAGACACTTAACGGAAGTTCGTGAAATTGATCTTCATGCCATCAGGTTGGAGAGTACGCACATGGAACATAAGTTGTTGCTCCTCCAACCTGAGTGCGGCCTCGTCGCGGCAGCAGAGCAGGCCATGGACTGGCATGTCAGAATGGGAATGGGAAACAGAACTGAAACAGGTGATTACCGGGAGATCCAGTTTAATTGGCGGACGGAGCGTAGGTGCGGGGCTAAACGTTCTACCGAAGTAAGTGTGGTCTCTCCGATATAAAGGAGACCATATCGGGTGCACCGGGTACAGTAGATGACCCGAACAGACTTACAGGTGAAGAATGCTCTGATCTGGCAGGACTGTTTGGGGCCGTGAATGGTAGTCAGAGAGATGTGTTGGGTCAGGTATGGCACTTGTTCGCTTGGAATGATAAAGTTCAGGAGGCAGACCAATGGGGAGGAATGAACGGACGAGTGAGACTTGAACAGCGTTTATCTGAATACTAACCAGTCTAAAAATGAATGTGTTCAGATAAATCGAGGGAGACTTTTATTGCTTGAATAAAAGCTCAGTGTAACTCTGTACGGAGTCTCCTTTGTTACCACTGACCACAGGCAATTCCGTATTTCATAGCCAGCGGTTGTTTTACACCAGTTCTATTGGGACATCTTTAGAAGAACCTACAATCAGTATGTTTCCCTTTTACTTACGCCATACTCCCACCCTGTGAAGTGATCCTCGCGTGTTAACATGAGGCCGAACGGCCCCACGCCCTCCTCGATTGACTGCTCAAGTCTGGCCCGATAGGATATCGTCAACCGGAACAGTTGGTGATCGTCACAATTTGACAGGAAGGCGGAGAATGCAGAGTTCCGATCTGTGAATAGTCATAGAAGATCAGAGCATGATTGTGCCGACTACGATGCGAATTTATAACAACCACGGTACAGCCACCTGGTAAATATTCATCCACTCCGGCTCATTCATGAGCTCTAACGCGTCTCAGATGCTGCTGAGTTTCTGCTTCCAGTCCCTCCCTTGGCAGCACATTTGGAACACTGATCACTCTCTGTGTAAAACATGCATCCTAATTCTGTATTAAACATTCCCCTCTCGTCGTCAACCTATTCCCTCTTGTAGTCGACATTTTTCACATTGATTCAAAGCACTTTATCTACGTTTCTCATAAATTTATAAACTTCTATGAGAAGACCTCAGCTTCCAACACCTCAAAGAAAACAATCGAAGTTTGCCCAGTCTATCCTGATTTCCAATATTCTGTATCCCAGGCAGCATCGTGATGAGCCTCATGTGATTTTCTCCAGATCATCAACATCATTCCTACGACGTGGTGACCAGATCTGCGAATAACACTGAAATCGTGTCTTAACCAAAGTTCCATCCAGGTACATGGCGCATTTCCAACACTAAAAATCAACATCTCAATGAATAGTGTTCCTTGTCGTTAGCACCCTACCTTCTTGTGTTGCTACTTTCAAGGGGATATATACTTATACCCCAAAGTCCCTGGGTATATCAATCTTCCTCAGGCTCCTGACTTTTACTGTTGACTTCGTCCTTACATTCGATCTCCCAAAGCACAGCTCCTCACATTTGCACAAATTAAAATTACAATGCACCGGCCCAATATTCCTAATTGGATAATGCTCTTCTGAACACTTTGACAACAGTCCCAAATTTCCACAATTCCGCCAATCAACTGTAAATTGGCGAATCAGCCCTGTTTGCTTTTACAAATCATATATAAATATACATAGACACACACACCTTATGATTCAGATAATTTAGATAATACATCATGTATTATTTGTTTGTTTATTAATTATTTTATTTATTTACTTATATCACACAACAGAGAGTTCAATATTTTTTCTTGTAACACTGGTCATAAATCTCCAGCCAGAAGTGCATCCTCCAGTCCTGGTCCTCATTTGTGTGGCTACGCCAACCATTGAGGAATGCAGTAGAACAGAGTGATCTAATAGTGCATAGTTCCCTGAAGGTGGAATCTCATGTGGATAGGGTGGTGAAGAAAGCTTTTAGTATGCTGCCCTTTGTAAATCAGAGCGTTGAGTACAATGGCTTTTTTCCATTGAGAGTAGGGGAGAATCAAACAAGAGGACATGAGTTGAGATTTAGGGGGCAAAAGTTTAGGGGTAACACGAGGGGTAAATTCTTTACTCAGATAGTGGTAGCTATGTGGAACGAGCTTCCAGTAGAAATGGTAGAGGCAGGTTCGGTATTGTCATTTAAAGTAAAATTCGATAGGTATATGGACAGGAAAGGAATGGGGGGGGGGGGGGGGTATGGGCTGAGTGCGGTCCAGTGGGACTAGGTGAGAGTAAGCGTTCGGCACGGACTAGAAGGGCCTTCAACGGGAAATTAGGTTTGCCCTTCCAAAATATGAAATGTTTTATGTAATGTTCACTTCTAACTCAATCCCTAAATTCCCAGAAATGTTCCAACCACCGGAAGCTGTCTTCTACAATTGAAAACAACACCTGTTCCTCCAATTGACGTGTTGGAGACAATTCCCATATCGGAGTGTGCCAAGGGCTGAAATAAATTCGATCAGTTTCCTGGTCTGTTGCATTGCCCCAGGACAACCGTTGCCATATTCCTGTCTGTGTGTCAGCTACACTCAGCTGATTCAGGACCTACTTTTCTTTTAATTCAGATGAAGATCTGAATGGTGAGCGGAGTGCTTCGACTATTCCCTGTGTTAGGTCCCTGCGCTGGAACTGGCGGGTTGTACTGATACTCAAAGCCGCTTTGCAGTAAGAAAAATGACCCCGTTTGATGGCACTTTGCCGTGTCCCCTTAGCGCCTCAGTAAGTTTGGTCCTCTGAACTGTTGATGATTTGACTACACGTGTACCATAAGGTTTTAATCAGAAAGAGCCCAGTTAGTATACCTGTGTCCATTCTGACTCTGACTGACGATGGCTGATTGTCGGCTTCGTGTTCGGTCCGTGCGGAAGAATACTCCGCCCGCAGGCAATGCTCTGAATTACACAAAATAAAGGGAACGAGTAAGTGGCAGTACGATTATAACGGCCATGTTTAACAGAGCAGCAGCTCGATTAGGATCTAAGTATTCGTCGTTACCATTAAATTCTACATCATCTATGTCCAGTGACTTCCGGTCCATTCCACTGAAAGATTCACAAAGGAATACACCATGGACACAGGCTATTCGGCCTAACGAATCTATGCCGATCCCGATGCCAATCAGCGGGCCCAACTTCCATGCGTTAGGCTAATATTCCATGATCCCGTTGTCCCTGCCTAAAATACTTCCTCTGGAAAATCATTCCACATACTCAGCAACCTCTCCCTGAATGTCCTGCTGCTTCGGTCCTTTTACAACCTTATATCTCAGCTTTAATCTATTTCCCTACTTTTGCTTTCTCTTGACTTCGGGGAAAAGACCTGTTCATACCGACCTTATCGCAGTGCTTCATAATTAAAAACACTTCTGTAAGGTCGATTCTCATTCTCCTACATTCGAAGGAGTAAATACATAGAGTACATCCTCTCCCTAGAACTGAGGACTTCGGGTACTGACAATACTGCAAACCTTCTGTGCACACTTTGCAGTTTAATCAAGCACTGTTCATAATATGCGGCCTGAACTGTGCTTAATACAACTGCAATATAATCTCCCAGTTTCTGCACTCACTGTCCCGACTGATGAAGGCAGGGGTGATAAATGGCTTTCCATCTCCCTGTCTTGCCACTTTAAGCGAAATATGCACTTACACTCTTATGCTTCTCCGTTCCGTTACACTAGCTGGTAAACAGCCATTCATTGCGTAAGTACTCCGCTGGTTTGATTTCCAGAATGGTCAGCATTTCACACTTAACTATACTGAAATCTAACACGAGGAAATCTGCAGATGCTGGAAATTCAAAACAAAAACACACAAAATGCTGGCTGAAGCCAGCAGGCCAGGCAGCATCTATAGGGAGAAGCACTGTCGACGTTTCGGGGCGAGACCCTTCGTCAGGACTAACTGAAAGGAAAGATAGTAAGAGATTTGAAAGTAGGAGGGGGAGGGGGAAATGGGAAATGATAGGAGAAGACCGGAGGGGGTGAGATGAAGCTGAGAGCTGGAAAGGTGATTGGCAAAAGGGATACAGAGCTGGAGAAGGGAAAGGATCATGGGACGGGAGGCTTACGGAGAAAGAAAGTGGGAGGGGAGCGCCAGAGGGAGATGGAGAACAGGCAGAGTGATGGGCAGAGAGAGAGAAAAAGGAGGGGGGAGAAAAAACTAAATATATCAGGGATGGGTACGCATTTCAATTCTACGTCCGAGTCCCATTCTGATATGTCTATCCATAGCCTCCTCTATTGTCAAGATGAAGCCACACTCAGGTAGGAGGAACAACACCTTATATTCCGGCTGGGTAGCCACTAACCTGATGGCATGAACATTGACTTCTCTGACTTCCGTTAATGCCCCTCCTCCCCTTTTTACCCTATCCCTGATATATTTAGTTCTTTGCCTGTTCTCCATCTCCCTCTGGTGTCCCCCCTCTCCTTTCTTTCTCCCGAGGCCTCACGTCCCATGATCCTTTCCCCTCTCCAGCTCTGTATCACTTTCGCCGATCACCTTTCCAGCTCTTAGCTTCATCCCACCCCACTGGTCTTCTCCTATCATTTTGCAATTGCCCCTCCCCCCACTACTTTCAAATTTCTTACTCTCTTTCCTTTCAGTTAGTCCTGACGAAGGGGCTGCCAGAAACGTCGACAGTGGTTCTCCCTATAGATGCTGCCTGGCCTGTTGCGTTCCACCAGCATTTCTGTCCACTTCCCAAACCGAGCACAATCCCGGTTATTTACGATAATCTTCTTCAGTATCACCAACATTTCGTAATTTGTATTACCTGCAAACCTATTGATCAAGACTTGTTCAGTCATATCCAAATCATTGATATAGATACCGAAATAAACAAAGATCGAAACACCAACCGCTGGGGCATACGAGCATCCATCTGCCTAACCCACAAACTCACCCTGCTTCACTTGTTGCTTCCCAGCTCTTCATGCACTCTCCACTTCGCCATTCTGACCATCTGATCGCAACGTATACCATACAAAATAAAATCTACAGAAGCTAGAAATCAAATCTACACACACAAAATGCTGGGGGAACTCTGCAGGCCAGGAGGCATCTATGGAAAAGAGTAAACATTCGACGTTTCGGGCCGAGAGCCTTCCTCGGGACTAGAGAAATGTCCTGAGACTCTGGTTCTACTACCCTATCCCATCAGATTCCCTATTCTCCAGCCCTTTATCTCTTTCACCAATCAACGTTCCAGCTGTATACTTCACTAAGCCCCACCCCTCCCTTTTCCACCTATCACCTACCACCTTCTACATCTTGCTCTCCCACCTCCAACTTCTTACTTTGATTTCTAATCTTTTTCTCCCCCAGTGCTGATGAATGGTCTCGCCCGAACCGTCGACTGTCTCCTCTTTTCCGAAGACGCTACGGGGCGTTCTGAGCTCCTCCATCATTTTGTGTGTGTTGACCCTCTGTGAATCATCCAGGAAGGGGGGTGTCGACCTGAAATGGTGACTCTCCTTTTCCCTCCATAGATGCTGCCTTGCCCGTTTTGTTCCTACAGCAGTTTTATCCTTTCACTGCAAAACACGTGTGAGCGATAAGTTCAGGATTTTGCATATTTCATATGGAATCTAGATAAAGCACGAAATAATTGTGTGAGATAATTTTCACTCTGATACCCTGTAACGCTTGAAATAAGATACAATGTAGATTTGTTCTCCCTCAGTACCCATTTCATTTTAATATCTTCCGCACCAACTCAGCCACAATTTCTGTCAGTTCTACAAAACTAGCTGACCTCACATTTTTCACATTAGACTCCAGTTCCAACAAACTCACTCCGCCTGCATCATCTCGACGCAGCTGGACATGATCATAACTGTTCAATCTGACTGAGTTCTGTCAGGTCTAGTCGCGGCTATTGCCAAGTGCACAAGTCCGGGTACAGAGGTATCTCGACCTTCATTAGAATCAAAGACTTTGCCTCCACTGGCGATTCAGGTCTCACACTGTTGCTTTGAAACAGATGGCCGTTGTTCTAAAGTTGTTCTTCATCTTTACTTAACCTGTGGAAAACGTCAATCGTGCAAACAGGAAACAGTAGGAACACACAAATAACCACAGCCAGAAGTGACTTAAAACAGAGAAAATATCTCCTTGATCGCTGATCCAGTGAACAAACAACTGGTTGTTTGGCATTAAAGATCCGAAATTAAGATCAGAAGTTGAATTATTCTCACCTCAATTCCCCAAGAGTACGCTGACAGAGCGGATGCAGTGTATCGTTTCTGACAAATAACCCCGTCCACCGTCCCACACGGATCTCTCGTAACCATGGCAACACACTCAATGCTGGAGAAACTCAACAGGCCAGGCAGCATCTATGGATGGGCGTAAACCGTCTACTTTGCAGACCATGAGGAGGAGGAGGGTAGATGATTGACTGATTTGGAAGGTGTGGCTTGTTGTTTTGTGAGACTCGGTGCTCAGGGTCTGCGAGCAAGCAGCTGCCTGTCCGTCACATTCCTCAGAACAGGGAGCGGCCGCTCCGCTGAATTCAAATCCAAACCGGTTCGACAAGACACTGTTGTTGAAATGTGAAGAACGTTTAATATTATATTTAACCCTTTCTGCTATAGGGAAAAGCGGTAGAACCAAAGATGCGAAGTAAAGAACATTACCAGTGGCCTTGAAGTTCGACTATACTGTTTTTCCATTGATTCTGCCTGGCCTGCAGAGTTGCTCCAGCATTGTGTGTGTGTTCCTCGGGTTTCCAGCATTTGCTGTTTTTCTCTTGTTTGAGAGAGATCGGTGACTGGTCACTGTGTGTGGGGTATTTCACATATCACTGCCAGGGTGAAAGATGCCTTTTGCACGCACTCAGTAGAAACCACACTGGAGATTACTTGTTGTTGACGTCGTTTCTCTTAATTCATTTCGACAAAAATGGGCTCATTAACAGAAAAATGTCAGGTCTCCCTTCTCCCACTAAATTCACTCCCAATCTCTACCAAAGCCGAGTCTCGCTATAAACGCTGAATAGTTGTGCAGAGTCATAGACAACACTTACCTCTGATGTTGTTCAGGCTGGTCCGGGAAATCAGTCTGACATCCCGGGTGAGCGACAATGGTCCTGTACCGGTGTGCTCACCCTGTACGGAGAGTTGGGTCTGAGCTGCTGCTCCCGAGGCCACTCGGCTCTGATGTGTCCGTCGCTCATTACAGATGGACAGGGCCGGGTGAGCCGGGGTAGAGCAGGACTGCCGCGGTCTGGGTCACACTAACTCTCACCGGCTCAGGACGGGTCTGACAGCGGGAGGAGGCGGGAGTGGGATCAGTGTAGCAACCCCAAAGAGGAAAACAAACAGGCTGCGTTAACCTTTCTGTCCGGATTTCCGTGTGGATCTCTCCTTTTTCTTTCATCGTAACCAGTGGGGCGGAGTCTCTCTGTTTAACTCAGCGAATCCCAGGCTGAGAATCGTATAGCCCGGGTTCTGGGAGAAGCTGAGCTCCGCCCTCTGTGTCAAAGGGACTGCCCGGCTCAGGTAGAATTTCAACTCAAATGTCCCTCACCTGTTCCGATACAGGGAGCTGTCTTTCCATCTAGTCATAGGTCTACAAAGGTCCCCATGGGGATGAATAAAGTATCTATCTATCTATCTACATAGGAGAGGCAACCATTGATGAGCAATCTCTACCTTCTCCCACAATGCCAATTTCTACTCTAATTTATGACTTCACTCTGAATGCCAAGCGAATGAATTTTCTTGATCAACCTCTCACGCGGGTACTTGTCAAATGTAAAGTTGACACCATCGACTGCCTTGCCTTCATCAACCTTCCTGGTGACATTCCTCGTAACTTCGTCGATCACAAAGCACAAAGTCATGCTGACAATTCATAATTTGTCCTCAAATATTCAAATACTCATATATCCGCTCCTATCAATAACTTCCCCACTACTGATGTCAGGCACACCGGCCCATAATTTCCTGCTTAATATTTTGGAAGATTTCTTAACCAGCGGAACAAAAATTAGTTAGCTTCCAATCCTCTGCTACCATACCCGTCGTTGATAATAATTTCAGTACTTTGGCTACGTCCTTGCAGTTCCCGCACTTGCCTCCTACGGGGTCCTGGGGCCCCAGTCACTGTGGCTTTAGCGACCTGTTTCTCCTCAAGTCAGCGACCACGTCCTCCTTTGTAATCTCCATCACGTCCATGACCTACTTCTGCTTTTTCCGACTTGTCTAGATTCTATCCATTTCCCAAGTAAATACAGATGTAAGAACTCCTTTTAAGATCTCCCTAATCTTTTTGTCTCCACGCCATAACTGCCATACTGAAAATCCAGAGGGTAAATTTGTCCCTTGCAATTCCTTTGTCCTTAAAATATCTGTAGAGTCGCATAGAATCTCCATCATCTTGCCTGCTAGAGCAACTGTCCTGGTTTCTTTATTAAGTGTTCCCTTGAATTTCTCATACTCCGTAAGTACCTCATTTATTCCTACCTGCCTCTACATGCCACACACCTCAATTTTACTCTTTACCAGGGCTCAATATCTCTTCAAAACCAAGAGTCCCCAAAGCCGAAGCATTTAATTTTTGCTCTGACAGGCATATACAAGCATTGAACTCTCAAAACTTCACCTTTGACGTTCTCCCACTGACACAGTCAACTTTCCAGGAAACAGCCTGTTCCAATCCACACTTTCTGATGCCGTCAAATTGTCCTTTCTCCAATTTAAAATCTCAGCTCGAACCAAAGTATCCTTTTCTATATTTTCTTTCAAGCTAAAGACGTTTATATAGTTCCCCTTTATAAGCCTCTGTCACGTGTCCTGTTTCATTCCCTAATAAGAGATCAAGGATCACACGCTCTCTCGTTGGAGATTCCACACACTAATTAAGGAAACATTCCTGAACACCTTTGGTAAACAGTATCTCATCCATTTATTTTACCGTATGTGAGTCCCAGTCCTTTGTGGAGAGTTAAAATCTCCGACTCTAACAAATTATGTTTCTTGCAATAATGCAATCTCTCTGCAAATCTGTTTCACTAAACCCGTGGACTGTTGTATGGTCCGTAACGTAGACCCATTAACGTCCATACCTTTTATATTCCTCGGTTCCAGTCATAAAGCCTCATTACATTTGATAGTTAGGGGCCAGAAAGGATATTCTGTGACCACCAAAAAGAGAGCCGGTGGTATCACCATCGGACTTTGAGGCAAATTGTCCGAAGTTCGAATCAGGCCGGTCACTGCACGCTTTTAACTCGGCGTTGTAAATTAGGTTCTAAGGAAACGGCAAGAAATGCCACCCGAGTGCCACAAGATGTGAAAAGGAACAACGAACGAGACACCAGGATTGTGTGTTACCTCCTGACTGCTAGGGCCCATGATGTATCAGAACATCGGCTGGGTGTTCTGAAGATGGAGGTGGGGTGACAGCCAGAGCTCGTGGTGCATATTGGAATCGATGACATAGTCAGAAATCGGGAAGAGATCCCACACAGTGAGGATATAGAGTTGGAAAGAGGCTGATGAGAAGAATCTCTAAGGTTGTAATTTCCGGATTAATCCCTGTGCCGCGGCTACTGCACGTAGGAATGGGGTAACGCACGGATGAATGAGTGGTTGAGGAGATGGTGCAGGACACGGGGTTTCAAGTTCATTGGTCATTGTTACCTTTTCTTGGGAAGGGATAACCAGTACAAGAGGGTCGGGCTGCTCCTGAATTGACGGGGGATGAATATATTGGACTGAGGTTCGCTGATGCTGCTTGGGAGAGTTTACACTAGTTTTGCATGGGGCTGGGAAGTGACGCTCCAGGTCGGTAAGGGAAGCATCGGACTAGAAGGTAGATGTAAGGTAACGTGCTGAAAAGCAAAATCGATATAACAATTATGATTGATCGGACAGTTTGAGTGTGTATGTTTTAATACTAGGAGTAATATGGGTAAAGGTGATTAACTTAGAGCATTGACCAGAACCTGAAACTACGATGAAACTAAAACATGAAACTACAAATTGTCCGAAGTTCGAATCACGCCAGTCATTGCACGCTTTTAACTCGGCGTCCAATATATTAATTCCCCGTCAACTCAGGTGCAGCCCGTCCCTCTTGTACTGGTTATCCCTTCCCAAGAAAATGTTCCAATGATCAATGAACTTGAAACACTGTGTCCTGCACCACCACCTCAACCACACATTCATCCGTACATCACCCATTTCTACCTGCAGTAGCCGTGGCGCAGGCATTAATCCAGAAATTACAATCTTGGAGATCCCTCTCATCAGCCTCTTTCCGACTCTATACTCTACATGTGTAGGATCTCTTTCCCATTTTTGACTACGTCATCGTTTCCAGTATGCACCACGAGTCATGTAGCCATGACTAAAACTTGGTTGAGACAGGGACAGGAATGAATTATTAATGTATCAAGTTTGCGAAGTTTTCGAAAAGATAGAGGAGCGGTGAAAGTGGGGGGAAAGGGGAGTTGCACAGCTGCACTCAGGGGAGATACAATGGAAGGGTCAGACTGGGTCCATTTCGGAAAAATTCCGGAAGAGGGAGGGTGTAATCACACTGATGGCGTTGTACTACATCCCCCTCCCCCATCCCCCCAATAGACACCGGAACACTGAGGCATATATATGCAATCAGATTAAGGACATTTGTAAAAATAATTGGGTTGCTGTCATGGTGGGTTTCAACGTCCCTAATATAAATGGGGTCCTACTTAATGAAAGGGTTTAGATGGGGCAGAATTTCTTAAGTGTTTACGGAGTGGTTTCTTAATTTAATATGTGGAGAGTCCAACGTGAGGAGGGGCCATATTGGACATAGTGTTAGATAATGAGTCTGGCCAGGTGGGTGAACAGTTAGAGAAGGCTGATCACAACTCCTTACTTTCAGGATAGGAATGGATACGGAGAGGCATAGTTCCAGAAGGAGAGCTTTAAATTGGAGTAGGGCAAATTACAAGGGTATTAGGCAGGAACTAAGAAGCGTTAATTGGGAATATCTTTTATCTGGGAAGTCCACATTAAATATGTGCAGGGGGATAAAATATCAATTGGACAGAGTACAGGAAAGGAATTTTTGGATTAGAAGGATGGATGGGGATGGAAAGACATGAGTACGTCAGATGTACAGAGAGATGATGAATTTAGTCAAGAAGGAAATGGAAACGCATGTAAAGTTTCAGAAGTTAGCATCAAACAAAGCACACGAGGACTATAAAGATGTCAGAAAAGAACTGATAAAGGGAATTAGGAAATCCAAGAGGGACGATGAAAAGTCATTGGCAAGTTGGGTTAAGGTAGGCATGTGTAGGATCCTAAGGCATTCTATACATACATCAGGAGCAGGAGGATAACGAGGGAGAGGGATGGACGACTCAAGGATATAGGGGCAACATTTTCGTGGATGCAGAGAGTGAGGTACGTAATGAGCACATTTCTTCAGTATTTAACAAGGAAAAGTATATTGAGCACCAGGAAATCAGTGCAGAGTGTACAAATACGTTAGGGCGTGTGGAAGGCAAGGAGGAGGAAGGGCCTAATGGGATTTACACCAGGTTATTGACAAAGGCAAGGAATTAGATTTCTGCGTGGTTGACTAGTATACTGTATTTCTGTCACCTCTAGCCCCAGACACGGTTCTGGAAGACTGGCAAGTGGCTAATGCTGCACCTCTCTTTATGGAAGGAACAAGGATAAATCCTGGGACATACAGACCAGTGAGTCTCACGTGAGTTGGAGTGGAAGTGCTGAAGCAAATTATTCGCGATGGGATATATGAGTATTTGCCTGATTTGGGAGAACCAGCATGGCTTTGTGCGGAGCCCTACCAACGTGCTTCAGATATTTTGACAAGACGACAAGAGTGATTAATGAAGGTAGGGTACTGAATGTTGTCTACATGTATATTAGTAAGACATTTGACAAAGTCACTCATGGGGGCTATTCCAGAAGATAAGGATACATGAGTTCCGCATTGCATTGGTTGTTTGAATTCAGTACTGGCTTAACCCAGAGTTTAATCCAGATAAATTCGAGGTGTTGCACTTCGGTAGGGCAAATGCAAGGAGATAATACACTGTTATGGGCAAGATCATTAACAGTGTGGCAGAGCAGAGCGATCTTGGATCCAATCTCATAGTTCCCTGAAAGTGGCTACACGGGTCGATAGGTAGTGAAGTTGGTTTATGAAATGCCTGCTTTTATTAGTCAAGCCGTTGAGTTCAAAAGTCAGGAGGTTATGTTGCAAATTTGTACAACTCTAGTTAGGTCACATCTGGAGTATTGCATACAGTTCTGGTCTCTGCACTATAGGGAGGATGCTGAGGCTTTGGATGGGGAGCAGAAGAGGTTTACCGGGTTGCTGCCTGGTTCAGAAGGCATATGCTCTCACGAGAGACTGGATAAACTTTGTTTTTTTTTTGTAGTGCTGCAGGCTGAGGGGAGATCTGACAGAGGTTTACAAGATTATGAGAGACATAGTTAGAGTGGATGGAGTATCTGATTCCCAGGGTGGAAATGTCTAATACCACAGGGCATGAATTGAAGGTGAGAGAAGGTAAATTAACGGGGGTTGTGAGGGTTAAGGTTCTCTATACAGAGAGTTGTTAATGCCTGGAGTGTGCAGAGACAAAGGTATTAGAGGCTTTTAAGGTGTAAGCAAGACGGAGGGATATGGACATGGTGTATATGGACAGGGATCAGTGTTTCGCTGTTGTGATTTTCCTTTTAGCTGATACGCACATCATTTTCGGCCACGTGGACTGTCCCTGTGCTGTGCTCTTCCATGTTCTATGTGGCAGTGTTCTCCGGTCTGTGTTGACTGAGAAATGATGTGGCATTTTACCTGATTAGGAACGCCACAAGCTCCCTTTCATCACCTCCTCCGACTCTGTTGCATTTAAAATAATGGAACCCCTAAATATTGAGCTGCCAGTCCTGCCTCCTGAACCAAGTCTAATGGCTACAATAGGTCATCTGCCTTTCCTTTAAGACTTCCTACATTGTAATATATGCAACTCAATTCATTAGTCACAGCATGATTAATCTTTTGATTCCCGACTTTGTCTGAGGTCTTAACAAAATCTGTTTGAGAAACTTAGATAAGTACATGGATGGGAGGGGATGGAGGGCAAGTCAATAGGAACGGTGTTGAGTGAAACTCCCGGTGTGAGAGAGGGAGACAGGAAATCGTGTGCCGTTGATTTGTTCAGTGGATTGTGATCAGCCATGACTAACATCCTTGGTACTGCTGATGAATAAGTAGTTAATCTGATACTTTATAGCGGACACAGCGTATCTCTTCACTCATCTATGCCTCCGTACCACGGCTCTCCTTCACCCTGCTCTCTTCGACATCCCTCGCACTGTCCCCTCCCAACCCTTCGCACTCTACTCGCCACCCATCATCCTCATCCCTCCTTTTTTACCACCTCCTCGTGCTCATCCCGCACCTTCACTACTTCGGCCTCAAACCGGCCATCTTCACCCCTCTCTCATTTACGCCATTCCCACTCACCAGCCCTTTCTCCCTGAATAACTCCTCCCTCCTCACTGGATGTCCACAACCTCTCTTACCTCGACTCGCATCTCACTCGTCCCCCTCTCCTCTCATCTCCGTTGGCAGACATCCTTGCGCGCTGTCCCTCTCGCTCAGCCATCCCACCTCGCCCCCTCGTCACCCTCCTCTCTGACTATACTGCCTTCACCCCCTTCCCTCCCCATCTCTCTACCACTCTCCCTAAATTATGGACAATCACTCCCTCTCTACTCTTATTGCACACGCACCCACGGCAGTCACTTTACTTAACGCCATCCCCTCTCTACCCACACTCTCCCCTTTTCTCCCCAATCTCTACCCCTCACATACCTGCTACCCATCTCTCCCACACTCTCTAGCTTTCTCTCTCTCCTCTCTCTAGCCATCGCCCTAAGCCACTCTCTCTCTTTCTCTTTCTCCTTCCGTCTCTCATACTCTCTCCCCCTCTACCTCCACTCACACACTCCTTCATCAGATTTCCCATCACACTGTTCGCCCCTCACTCTCCCCCTGCCCCGCACCCGCACCAACATTTGAAAGGTTCTTGGAAACTAGAACTGGGAACGTTGCAGTTTCCAGACCCTAGAGTAAATATCTTTATCTTAAGATATGTCGTAGTTAGGAATCTCAGGAACTGAATTTTTTAAAAGATCCTTGAAGAATATTTTAACCGAACTGCAGATGATACGACTCTGAGATAACCATAAAATGCTGGAAACTCGCGGCAAACAGGGCAGAGACTGTAACTGGTCATGCTGCGGTTTCGAAACCCTCGGTGATTTTCTTTAAATCATGTTAAAGGTTCTCCCGCTGTTCCCTGCACCCCAAATCTTGGCGTTATCTGTAAGTCTGCTGATCCAGTCAACCACATTATCATCCAGATTGTTGACAAAGTACAACCGAGCCAGCACTGATCCCTGCAGCACTCCATTGTTGACAGACCTCCAGTCAGAGAGGTGACCATCTACTCCCACATCGCAGCTTCTCCCACCAAACCAGTGTGTAGTTCAATTTACTGGCTTTTTTAATGTTGAGCAACTGAAACTTTTTGACTAAGCTCCCGTGTGGAACCTTAGCGAGTGCCTTGCTAAAGTTCATGAAGACAACGTCCACTGTCTTGTCTTTTATAAGGTTGCTGAGACACGACCTTTCACGCACAACACCATGCTGACCATCCTGAATCTGTCAATGTCTATCCAACTAGTCATATATCTGGTCCCTTAGAATAGCTTTCAATAACATTCTCACTACTCCTGATATCAGGATCCCCGGCCTCGAATTCTCTGGTTTATTTTCTGAGGTTTTCTGATACAGGGGAACAACATTCGCTATCTTCCAATCCTCCACCATCTTACCTGTCGCTATGGACGATGTAAATATCTCTTCTCGGGCCCCTGCAAGTTCTGCACTTGCATCACTCACGATCTGAGGGAAGATCTTGTCAGAACTTAGGGATTTACCCTCCCTAACCTGATAGAAGCCAGGAAACACCTCCTTCTCTCTAATCCGTATAGGTTCCATGACCTCACTACTGGTTTGCCTCAGTTCTGCAGACACTACGTCCATCTGCTGAGTTAATACAGATGCAAACTTCCACGTAAGCTCACCTCAATCTCTTTTTGGCTTCATTTACAGTTCTGATCTTCCAGAGGACCAGTGTTATCCTTTGCCATCCTTTTGCTCTTATCTGTAGAATCCGTCAGTGGGGGCCTTCACCTCATGCATTCCTTTAGCACTCCTGATTTCTAAAGTGTTCTCTTGCATTTCGTAAACTCCATAAATACATCATTTCTCCCTACCTGACTATACCTACAGTGAAGCTCCTTTTATCTCTTAACCTGAGCCTCAACATCTCTCACAGAACAAGGTTTGCTAAAACAATTATCCTAGCCTTTTATTCTGACAGACACATACAAACTTTATCCTCTCACAATTTCACTTTTGAAGGTCTACCGCTCATTAGAACACCTTTGCCAGAAAACAGCCTGTCCCATTCCACATTTGCTAGATAATTTCTGATACCATCCAATTTGCAATATCAACCCACTCACGGAGCAGAGCTAACCTTGATCATATTTCCCTTTATTCCAAATGACTTTCAAAAGAGCTCCCATACATAAAAGACTGTCACATGCCCTAACTCATTCCGTTACAGGAGATCAAGTATCACTCAGTCTCTCATTGTGAATTCAATGTCGAGTTTAAGGAAAGTTCCCTAAACATATTTGACACCCTTTTCATGGAGTCATTTTACAGTATGGAAATCCCAGTCCATATGTGAAAAGTTAAAATCACCTACCAACACAAATTATGTTTCTTGCAGCAGTGTGCAACCTCTCTGGAGATGTGCTCCACTAACTCTCATAGACTGTTGGGTTGTCTGTAATATAGCCCCGTAAATGTGGTCATATATTTCTTATTCCTCAGTTCTGCCCATAAAGCATCACTAGACAAGTTCTCCAGTCTTTCCTGACTGAGCACTGCCGGGACATTTTCTAGGTGTACTAATGCTACGCCTCCGCCATTTGATTCCACATACACTGTCGCTTTTAAAACAACGGAAACCCAGAACAGTCAGTTCTGCCGCACTTGCGACCAAGCCTCTCGAATGGTTGCGAACGTGGTAATTCCACGTGTTGATCCTTGCCCTGAGCACATTTGCCTTTCCTTTAATACTTCGTGCATTGAAATATACTCAGCTCAGAAAGTTAGTCGCATCATGGTTAACCTGCCATTCCTGACTTTGTCTGCGGTCCTAACAACATCTCTTTGAGAAACTTGGATAAGTACATGGATGGTATAGGATGGACAGCAGGTCAATGGGGCTTGGCAAGTTAACAGATCGACATGGAGACCAGGAACGGTGCAGAGCTAAACGCACAGTATTGGATATAGTCATGGGGATCATGCACAGTAAAACTCCCGGTATGGGATATGGTGATTGATGAGATACAGAGACTGGGAATCGTGACCGGTAATACTCCCTATGTGGGTTGCAGAGATTGGGAGCCGTGCATGGTAAAACACCCGCTCTGGGTTGGAGACGGGGAACAGTGTGGGGCAAAGCTCCCCATGTGGAATCGCGAGACAGCGAACTGTAACCTCACTGTGGATTTGTTCAGTGACTTGTGATAGACTATGCCTAACACCCTTGCCTCTGTGAATGAATAAATAGCTTGTCTAATAATTCTGACCAGGCTCAGTGCCTCCCTCACTCATCCATGTCTCTTTCACTCTGGTCTCTTCTCTAATCCTCTCCCTCACCACCATTCACCCTCACCCCTCCTTTCTCACCTCCCACTCGTACTCATCCTGCACTCTGCACCACACACCTTCATTCCTGTCTCAAACCCCTCCCTCACCCCTCTCTCATTGATGGCATTTACACTCACCCATTTTTCCTCGCCGCCAATCTCAGTCACTCTTCATCCACACTGCATAGTCCACACAGCACACCCTTGTCACCCTTCTTACTCATCCCTCTCTCCTCGCCTCCCCTATCACTCAGCCCTTCATGCCCTCTGCCCTGTCCGCAACCCATCCCACCACACCCCCACGTACTCACTAATCCTCCCTTACCCTCTCTCACCGCAAAATCCTCAGCTCCTGTCCCTAACTCACACAATGTCACTCCGGCTCTATTCCTACCATCACACTCTCCCTTGTGCTCACACATCCCCTTAATCCTCTCTGTCTCCTCCTCTCCCCCATTTCATTCAAACTTCAAACCTCTCTACCCTTCTCGCTCAACCACTCACCAACCGTCCCACGCCATTTCTCTCCCTCTATCTCTCCCCCTCTCCAGCTCTATCTCCCTCTCCCTCCCCTTTTCTCTGTAACACTTCCCTCTCTGTGTTTCTGTCTCTGAGCTGCCTCCCCTTACACTCACCTTCATCTTCAGCTTCCTGTTGATCCTGTTCACACCTCACTCTGCTCCTGCCCCTCACCCTTACCTCAACAGCATTTGAAAGATTCGAGGAATCTGTAACTGGGAACGCTGCAGGTTCCAGTTCCGGGGTAATGTTCTTCATATCAAGGGAAGTCGCGATTGGGAATGCCGTGGACTGTTTTATTTAAACGATCTTTGAAGATTATTTTTAACCCAACTGCAGTTGTTACGAGTCTGAGCTAAACACAAGATACTGGAAACTCGCAGCAAACAGGGCAGCAACTGTAATTGGTAACGTTACGGGTTCGAGACCCTAGGAAATTTTCTTTTAGTCATGTTAAAGATTCTATCACTCTACCCTGCAGCTGAAATGGTTAAATACAATATTAAAGAGAATTTGTTCACACCCGAAGGAGAGCGAATTGTCAATCCGATTAGATTTGATTTCAGCAGAAAGCCGCTCCCTGTTCTAAGGTATGTTCTCGGACCAGCAGCTGCTGGCACGCAGACCCTGAACTGAGATTCAAACAGAACAACAACCCGCATCGTCCAAATCAATGATATGTCCTCTTCCTCATTCCTTTCCAATTCCACTGAGGTGTCTCGGCCTGAAACGTCCATTTATTATTCAGTTCCATAGATGCTGCCGGACCTGCTGAGTTCCTTCAGCATCTTGTGTGTTTCCATGGGTACGAAAGATCGGCGAGAGGGAGCATGTGGGGCAGTGAGCAAGTCTGTGTGAAACAACTTCAAACATAACTACACTGTTGGAATATTCCTGGAATTAGGTGTGAATAATTCAACTTCTGTTATTTATTTTGAGCCATCATTTAATCAGCTTGTTGTCTGTATTATGGATCGGAGATCAAGGAGTCAAAGAGTCATAGAAAAGTCCAGCACAGGAACAGCACTTTGGCCGAGGAATTTAAACTGCCTAATCTCATCGGCCTGCGCTGGGGCCGCAGCCCACCATACCCCTGCCATCCAAATGATTAATCCCATCGGCCTGCGCTGGGGCCGCAGCCCACCATACCCCTGCCATCCAAATGATTAATCCCATCGGCCTGCGCTGGGGCCACAGCCCACCATACCCCTACCATCCAAATGATTAATCCCACCGACCCGCGCTGGGGCCACAGTCCACCATACCCCTACCATCCAAATGATTAATCCCATCGGCCTGCGCTGGGGCCACAGTCCACCATACCCCTGCCATCCAAATGATTAATCCCATCGGCCTGCGCTGGGGCCACAGCCCACCATACCCCTGCCATCCAAACGATCGCTTAAAAAGTGAGACGGTGTTCGCATGCACTACTCTTGCTGGCCGCTCATTCCACGACCCTCTGAGCGAAGAATTTTCCGCTCATGTTCCTCTTAAACTCTTCATCTTTCACCAATCACCCATGACCTCTGGTTGCAATCCCGCTCATCCTCGGTGGAAAAATCTTGCTTGCACTTACCCTACCTATAATGCCTCATAATTTTGGATACCTCGATCAAATCTCCTCTCAATCTTCCATCCTGTTCAATCTGTCCTTGTGACTCAGTTCATTCAGACCCGGCAACGTCCTTGTACAATTTTTCAGCACTCCGATAACCGTATTCACATCTTTACTGCAGGTCGGTGACCAATTCTTCACACTGTACTCCAAAGTCTTATACAAATTCAACATAGCATCCCATCTCCAGAACTCAATACATAGATTTATAAAGGCGAATGTTTGAAAATGTTTTCTTTACGACCCTATATATCTGTCACGCTACATTCAATGAATTATGGAACAGTAACCCCAGATCCCTTCGTTCTTCCACACTCCTCAGTACCCTATCGTCCACTGCTTCAGTCCTACCCCGGCTGTTCCTACCGGAGTGTAACACCTCGCACTTGTCCGCGTTAAATTGCCTTTGACGGTTTTCGCCCATTGTTGCAGCCGGCCCAATTCCCGCTGCAAGTCATGATAACCTTCCTCGTTATCCACTACACCCCTAATCTTGGCGTTATCTGCAAATTTGCTTATCCAGTTAACTACACTATCATGTACATTGTTGCTTTCGATGACAAAGAACAACCGAGCCGGCGCTGATCTCTGCAGCTTTTCATTAGTCACAGGCCTCCAGTCAGAGAGGTAACCATCTACAGCTACTTTCCAGTTTCTCCCACCAAGACAATGGCTTATCCAGCCTATTGAATGCCGAGTGACTGGACCGTCTTGACTATCCTCCCATGCGAGACCTTGGCAATTCCCTTCTAAAGACCATGAAGACTATATCCACTGCATTGTCTTCATCAAATTTCGTGGTAACACCCTCATGTAGATTGTTACTTTCTCCCACTTATTAGAACGCCTTTTCCAGACAACAGCCTGTCCTATTCCACAGTGGCCAGGTCAATTCCTCTACCATCAAAATTGTCCTTTCTAAATTTTAATCTCAGCCCATGCAGATACCCCTTTCCATAATTCCTTTGAATCTGGTGGCATTGTGATCACGAGATGCAATAAGTACCCCTCCACACCCCTCTCTCCTTTGCCGCCCACCTCACTCATTCCTCTCCCCTATGCTTCCCGGTCACTCACCCTTTTGCTCACTGCACTTCTCTCTCACAGCACCCACTCGTCTCGTCCTGCACACTCCTTCCTGTCTCTCACCCAACCCTCCTCGCACCCTTCTCCATCATCGTCTTTCCCATTTTGCTGAACGCTCTCCCTCCACTCCCTCCCTTCTCCCCCTTTTCCCACCTTTCTTTCTCCTCTCCTATCCCCCCTCCTTACCCGTAACTCACCCTCTCTCCAACTCTTTCTCATCTCTCCCAGCCACGCTGGCTCCCCCTCTCACTTACCCAATCCCTATGCCTCACACCCTTTCTCTCAAACTTTCCCTTGCCTCCGCCCTCCATTTGTCCCCTCCTTTCTCCCCCTTTCCCTCCAGATGTTTCACTGACCCCTCTTTCTCTGTCTTCCCCTCTCTCTCGCCCTCTCCATGCCCCCCATCTCTTTAACACTCTCCCACTCTTCCTGCTCCCGACCTAACTTTATCTTCCCCCCTGCAACTTCCACATACTCATCCTGCCCCTCCTCCGCCTGCTCACCCCTTCAACCCGCCCTCTCCTCCTTTCTATCAGCCTCTCCCTCCCCCCTCACCCTCGCGGTTACAGGAAACATTTAAAAATTACTGGCAGCGGTAACTGGGAACATTGCCAAGTTAATGTTGCGGTTAGGAATGCCACGGACTGATTCTTTGAAGGAATCCTGAAAAGACTTGTAGAATAATTGCAGATGATTCGAGTCCGAGGGGAACATAAAATTCTGGTAACTCGCAGCAAACACTCGCAGCATTGTAACGGGTAATGCTGCGGGTTCGAGACCCCAGGCAAATTTCTTAAAAACACATTAATGTTTCTATCGGTCTTCCCCGCAGCAGAAATGGTCAAATACATTATAAAAGTGAGTTATTTCACACCTGAATGACAGTGAATTGTCGAACCGGTCGGATTAGATTTCAGCAGAAAGGCCGTTCCCTGTTCCGAGGAATGTGCGGGTCCAGCAGATGCTTTCACAGAGACCCTGAGCTCCGAGTTTTCCAGAACAACCTCCCGCATCCATGATCTGCCCTCTTTTACCCTCATTTCCAGTTCCACTGAAGGGTCTTGGCCCGAAAGCTCGACTTATTTCTCCGTTCCACAGATGCTACCGGTTCTGCTGGGTTCCTCCAGCATTTTGTGTGTTACCATGGTTACGAAAGATCAGCGGGTGGGGCAGAGAAGGGACAGCTTGAAAGGTCCTCAGAGCATATCCTCCTTATTAGAATATTCTTGGGGAATTAAGCTGTGAGAAATTAAACTTATGAAGATGATTTCTGATTTTTGTTTAACCAACCCGTTGTCTCTGTTATGTACCAGAGATCAAGGTGACATAGAAAAGTACAACACCGAAACAGGCCTTTCGGCTGAGCCATTTAAACTGCCTATCCCTTCGAGCTGTACCGGGGCCAAAGATCTCCACACCCCTCCACACTCCTCCCATCCAGACTGTCTCTTAATGGTTGAAATCGAACTTGCTTGTAACATGTGTAGCCAGCAGCACGTTTCCACTCTCAGGACATTCTGAGTGAAGATGTTTCCTCTCATGATCCTCTGAAACTTTACATCTTTAAACCTTCACCCATGACCTCTGCTTTTAGCTCCACCCAACCTCAGTTGAAAACGAGTGATTGCGTTTATCCCCTCAATCTGTCTCATAATTTTCTATACCTCTGTTATATCTCCTCTCGATCCTCTTCGTTCAAAGGAATAAAGTTCGAACCTACTCGATCTTTCCTTACAATTCTTTTTTTCTAAAATTTGTTTTTTTTTATATTTAAAAATATTTTTAAATAATGCAGATGACGCGAGTCTGGAGTAAAAATAAAATGCTGGAAACTCGCTGCGAACGGGGTAGAGTGACTGGTGAAGTTGCGAGTTGAAGACCCCAGGTAGTTTTCTTTGAATCACGTTAATGATCCTATCAATCTTCCCTGCAGCAGAAATGGTTAAATACAATATTAAAGTGGCGTTGTTCACACCTGAATGAGAGTGAATCGTTGAACCGGTAGGATCTGATTTCAGCAGAAAGGCCGCTCCCTGTCCTGAGGAATGTGGGCGAACAGGCCGCTGCTGTCACACAGACCTGAGCCCCGAGTCTCTCAGAACAACAACCCGAACCTTCCGAATCAATCAGTAACCCGGCCTCTTCCCAGACTGGCGAGAGGGAGCGTTTGGTGTAGTGGACGGGGCAGTTTCAACGACCTCAAAACGGATCCAAGAACATACTTGGGGAATTTAGGAGTGAACAATACAACTTCGGATATTTACTTCGGATCTTTGTGTAATCAACCCGTGGACTGTTGTGAATCAGCGACCAAGGATTTATTCCATGCTGGGGATTTAATCCCCCCGCCCCACCAAGTTCAGGGGCAAACCGACTATTCTGTACAATTCCCAGCTTCCCTGCCGCGCGCCGATGCTTTACGTACTCAGCCGGCGAACCTGATTGGGCGACGTCTTCGGATTCAGCGGACACTGCGGATTCAGATTGGACGCTGCTCAAAAGCGGTACAAATCCCCAGTGTTCATCAGTAACACAATTACTGATCACATTCATGTTCAGTGTCAGACACCCAGTGACTGTAAACACAATCTCCCACAGTCTGGTACTTACCGCAGTTTCTTTATTTTACACTCCGGGTTCCTCAGAGCCGCAGACTCGGGTTCCACTCTGAATCAATCTCGTCATTCCAGCCAAGTCTAAACAAACATAAACAAAGCGATTCAAACCCTGGGTCCGGAGGAGTTTCTCTGCCATGGGTAATTTAGGATCTGCACTGTAGTGTAGCAGTGAGCATTCCGCTGTCAAAGCACCAACGACCGGGTTCCATTCCCGAGACTGTCTGTTTGTCCATTCTGCCCGTGACTGTGTGTGTTTTCTCCGGGTGCTCCAGTTTCTTCCCACTTCCCATAGGTGTACCGTTCCGTGGGTTAATTGGTCATATTGGTGTAATAGGATGGCAAGAAATTGCTGGGTCCGTAGGTCCTGTTCCTCTTCCTTATCTTTACAATAAAATAAAGTAAAATTCACGAAGCATCAAACCTTCCGGAAGTGTCAGTCTGTCAGTGCCCCTCACAGCCCAGCTCCAGTGTGCTCGGTAAACTGACTCGCCGACGGACGGAAATATTTCTGACATGAGAGGCTCAGAGGGGACTAGGGGGATGGATGCGAGGAAGTCCTGTAGAAGGTGGAGTATGGGTGGGAAATAATCCAAAGGAGTTAGTGGGATAATTCACACAGGCGAATGATGGACAACAGAGATTGCGCAGGAGGGGTTGATGGGGAAGAGAGATCCCCACAGGAGGGAGAGGATTGAGAAAAAGAGATCTCACCAGTGGAGGGGGTTGGGGAAGTGAATCGCAGAGGGAGGGGTGGTTTGAACTGAGGTCGACAATGGAGAGAGACAAGAAATCCGGATGGCTGGCGTTGCGGGAATGACAGGAGTCTTGCAGGAGAGAGTGATGATAGTAACTCACGGTGGCAGGAAGGGGAATGGGGTGAGCAGAATGCCACAGATGTACCCCTCTTCCTCTTCTGGCCCTCAACAGAAAGAGGCTGTGAAGCTCTGACACAGCGACTGTTCCAGTTAGGAACAAGGTCCAAGTCAAAGGCACCGAAAAACATGGCCATTCCTGTGATTGACGGCCATTAAACCAATGGTCATTGTTTACTGATCTGATGATTACTCCAACATAGATAGATAGATAGATAGATAGATAGATAGATAGATAGATAGATAGATAGATAGATAGATAGATAGATAGATAGATAGATAGATAGATAGATAGATAGATAGATACTTTATTCATCCCAATGGGGAAATTCAACATTTTTTCCAATGTCCCATACACTTGTTTTAGCAAAACTAATTACATAAATTACTCCGTAAAAATATGATATGCATCTAAATCACTCTCTCAAAAAGCATTAATAATAGCTTTTAAAAAGTTCTTAAGTAGTTTACTTAGATACATTAAATACAATCAACCCCAGCACTTTATCATATCTTACTCCTGGCGGTTGAATTGTAAAGCCTAATGGCATTGGGGAGTATTGACCTCTTCATCCTGTCTGAGGAGCATTGCATCGATAGCAACCTGTCGCTGAAACTGCTTCTCTGTCTCTGGATGGTGCTATGTAGAGGATGTTCAGGGTTTTCCATAATTGACCGTAGCCTACTCAGCGCCCTTCGCTCAGCTACCGATGTTATACTCTCCAGTACTTTGCCCACGACAGAGCCCGCCTTCCTTACCAGCTTATTAAGACGTGAGGCGTCCTTCTTCTTAATGCTGCCTCCCCAACACGCCACCACAAAGAAGAGGGTGCTCTTCACAACTGACCTATAGAACATCTTCAGCATCTCACTACAGACATTGAATGACGCCAACCTTCTAAGGAAGTACAGTCGACTCTGTGCCTTCCTGCACAAGGCATCTGTGTTGGCAGTCCAGTCTAGCTTCTCATCTAACTGTACTCCCAGATACTTGTAGGTCTTAACCTGCTCCACACATTCTCCATTAATGATCACTGGCTCCATATGAGGCCTAGGTCTCCTAAAGTCCACCACCATCTCCTTGGTCTTGGTGATATTGAGACGCAGGTAGTTTGAGTTGCACCATATCACAAAGTCCTGTATCAGTTTCCTATACTCCTCCTCCTGTCCATTCCTTACACACCCCACTATGGCCGTGTCATCAGCGAACTTCTGCACATGGCACATAACACAAGCTCCTTCAACATGACTCTAGGTCTCGGAACGCCGACTGTTTACTCTTTTCCGTAGATGCCGTCTGGCCTGTCTGGGTTCCTCCAGCATTTTAAAGAGCGATTTAAAGAGCAATTTCCAACATCTGCAGATTTTAAAGAGCAAACACGAGGAAATCTGCAGATGTTGGAAATTCAAACAACACACACAAAATGCTGGTGGAACACAGCAGACACAGTCCTGACGAAAGGTCTCGGCCCGAAACGTCGACAGTGCTTCCCCCTATAGATGCTGACTGGCCTGCAGTGTTCCACCAGCATTTTGTGTGTGTTATCTGCAGATATTCTCTTGTTTGCGATTCCACCTTGTATTCCTTGTTAGCCTCCAACATGAATGCATGAAATCAATTCCTCTTCCGGATAAACAAATTTCTTTCTATTCCCGTCACTGACTTTTTGCCTCTTCTCACCTACCTGTATCCTCCCTCAGGGCCCCGCCTCCTTACACTTTGGTCCAGCTCGACGAAAGCCCCACCTGCTGGTGACATTCTGAATTACACACAACAAGCAGTCATCGAGTGAGACTGTCTCTTATTGGTGAGTCAGAGATAGCACGACTACTTTGCAAACCTGACAGTGTTTTCATCCTCTGTATCGGAGCAGCAGTCGCCGTAGGGAGCAAACACTCCCCATTACCATCAACATTCACACCATATTTTCATGCCTGTCCACTGATATCTGTTGAATCCCAATGAGAGAGTCACAGACCATGCATACAGTCCCTTCTGCCCAGTGGGACTATGCCGACCACAGTGACCACCATGATGCTCCCAATTTCCCGTGGTAGTCCCAAATCGCTCCGGGCCCCGAGCCTCTATGCACCAATCTAAACTGCTTCTTGAAAGATGCTGCTATTCCTCTGGCAGCTCACTACACATATTGTACAAGTTTGAAAAACTGGTGCATCATATACCTTTTAAATATTCCCCTCTCACCATAAATCTCATTCCCTAGTTTGCGCTCCACCTCCAAAAAGGAAGCCCACATAGATGTCTGGCGGCTAATCAAGTTCACTGCCTGGTGCCAGACACACTACGGCATCTCATCCGGCTAGCCCATCCACATAGTCTGTCAAGAATTCTTCCGGGACTCGCATAACATTCTGCCCAGTTTTCTGAAGCATTTTTTAATAAATAGGTGGGAATCAACACTAGGGAAATTGAAATCATCAACTATAACAATCAAGTTATATTTTCACCTTTCCAGAAGCTACCAGCTTATCATCTCCTCATTGTACCAATGCCACTAGCGGGAGGGGAGGCTATAGAATACTTCCAGAGCGATTACATCTTTCCTGCTATTACACTAATCCTGTTGAAGGGATTCGGTCTGAAACGTCAACTGATGAACACTGGGGTGGGCAGGTGCGATAGAACACTCCCAGTGTGATTATTTCCTTAGTGTTTCCGACTTTTACTCATAAAATACGGGGTAAACATGTATCATCTATCTACTGAACATTGTACTAAGTTACTGCTATTCTTCATACTTACTGTACTGACGTGAACACATTTCAAAGCATTCAACTGACTACATGATGCCCTGTCCACAGCTTATCCTGACACAGTCTCTCTGAATGTCGAGTCTACACTTCTATCCACTGCTCCATCATTTGACCTAACATGCAGCTTCCATCCTTCATATCAGCCGAGTTTAAACAGACACCAGCAACTCCAGCAGAACTGCCTGCAAGGTATATCCCGTTCCCTTTGTACACGTTGAAATGGGAACAGAGCTTCCTTCCAATTCCCACTTCTCCTTAATCACAGGGTCAAAGAATCTGACAATTCAATTCATAGAAAATACCTAAGGATACCTGACGTATATAAATGTAAATTACTGGTTGGTATTTGCACAGGACTAAAAGAAATGCTAAGTTGGGACATGTCGCTCCAAGAGGGCTTGCTCTCAGCAGAGGCTGCCCAACAATACACTCGAGTGTCAGTATATCATTGCAGCTTGCAATGACCAGAAAGTCAATGAAATACTGCTGCTGTACATGGTAATTTCACATTTGTACGGGTGGGAACTGTACCAAACCCGAGGGGGCCCTATATTCTCGTGGGCATATTTACTAGAGCTGTTGGGAGACATTCGTGGCTGAAAGAAGCCCATAGTTGGGAGATAAATATCAAAGGATATGCATTTATTTTCGAAAGGACAGGCAGGAGGTCATTGGCTGTGGTGTGTCTCTATTGGTAAGAGCGAATTTATTGAATGGCTACGAGATGGCTCTTTAGAGCAGCTTGTGCTTGAGCCCACTCGGGGAAAGGCTCTCTTAGACTGGGTCTTGAGTAATAATCCAGATCTTATTAGGAAGCTTAACGTAAAGGAACCCTTAGGAGGCAGTGGGCATAATATGATCGAATTCATACTGCAGTTGGAGAAGGTGAAGCATAACTCACATGTATCAGCATCGCGATGGAACAAAGGGAATTACTGAGGCATGAGAGGGGAGCTTGCCCAGCTGGATTGGAGGAGGATACTGACAGGATGACGGCAGAGCAGAGATGGCTGAGGTTCCTGGGAGAAGCTCACAAGGCACAGGATTATTATGCCCCACAAAGGAGCAAATTCTCAAATGCTACGGGTAGGCAACCATGGCTGACAAAAGAAGTTAAGAACTGCATAAAAGCCATGGAAATGGCAAATAAGGCAGCAAGCTGAGTAGGAAGATGGATGATTGGAAAACTTTTAAAATCCAACAAAAGGCAACTAATAACAGCTATAAAAATAGAAAAGATGAAATATGAGAGCAGACTAGCCAATAATATAAAGCAGGATAACAAAAGTATGATTGCAAGGTTGCGGATGTTGTTCCCTCATTCAAAAAGGGAGTAGGGATAGCCCAGCAAATTATGGACAGGTGAGTCTTAATTCTGTGGTTGGTAAGTTAATTGTGAAGAACTTGAGAGGCAGTAGTTATGAACATTTGGAGAGGCATAATATGATTAGGAATAGTCAGCATAGCTTTGTGAAAGGCAGGTCGTGCCTTACGAGCCTGATTGATTTTTTTGAGGATGTGACTAAACACATTGATGAAGGTAGAGCGGTAGATGTAGTGTATATGGATTTCAGTGAGGCAGTTGATAAGGTACCACATGCGAGGCTAATTGAGAAAGTAAGGAGGCAATGGATCCAAGGGGACATTGCCTTGTGGATCCAGAACTGGCTTGCCCACAGAAGGAAAAGAGTGGTTACAGACACGGAGCCTGGACTTGGACTTGGATTTGGACGGGGGACGACAAAACCAAACAACGACAGTCCATTCGTATCTTGGTTCGGAGTACCGGCACAACGGCCTGCAACACTCAGCTGGACACAAGAGGACAAAAACAAACAACGACAGACAATTCGGATCTTGATTTGAAATAGCGGCAAACGACCTGCAATCCTCAGCTGGACACGATACGACAAAACTAAACAATGACAGTCCATTCGTATCGTGGCTCGGAGTGGCGGTAAACGGCCGGCAAATCAGCTGGCCAGGAAAACAACAGAATTCACAAAGCAACCCCGGGCACCGAAGCAACTTAGAGTCCACTATTCTCGGCGTCCCGGAAAGTGAATTGCCGCACTGGCTTGTAAGATGGTCCAAATTCTTGGCGGCCCGGAACGAGCATTGCCACACAACCCCGGAGACGCACCCGCAGCGGGTAGATGTGAGCCGGAGTTTCTGTACTGCCGGTTCGAAAAAGGATCAGGTGCCCTAATCAAGGAGTCCAGTGGAACACAGGGAAAAGGAATGGTTAGCGGACCGGATTGTGACAAGACAGAAAGACAGACAGACATACTTTTTTGATCCCGAGGGAAATTGTGTTTCGTTACAGTCGCAGCAACCAAGAATAGTGAAGAAACATAGCAATATAAAACCATAAATAATTAAATAATAAGTTAATCATGCCAATTGGAAATAAGTCCAGGACCAGCCTATTGGCTCAGGGTGTCTGACACTCCGAGGAAGGAGTTGTAAAGTTTGATGGCCACAGGTAAGAATTACTTCCTATGACGCTCAATGTTACATCTCGGTGGAATGAGTCTCTGGCTGAATGTACTCCTGTGCCTAACCAGTACCTTATGGAGTGGATGGGAGTCATTGTCCAGGATGGCATGCAACTTGGACAGCATCATCTTTTCAGACAGCACCGTCAGAGAGTCCAGTTCCCCTCCCACAACATCACTGGCCTTACAAATGTGTTGGTTGATTCTCTTGGTGTCTACTACCCTCAGCCTGCTGCCCCAGCACACAACAGCAAACATGAGAGCACTGGCTACCACAGACTCGTAGAACATCCTCACCATCGTCCGGCAGATGTAAAAGGACCTCAGTCTCCTCAGGAAATAGAGACGGCTCTGACCCTTCTTGTAGACAGCCTCAGTGTTCTTTGACCAGTCCAGTTTATTGTCCATTCGTATCCCCAGGTATTTGTAACCCTTCACCATATCCACACTGACCCCTTGGATAGAAACAGGTGACACCGGTGCCTTAGCCCTCCTCAGGTCCACCACCAGCTCCTTAGTCTTTTTCACATTAAGCTGCAGTTGATTCTGCTTGCACGAAGTGACAAAGTTTCCCACCATCGCCTCAGCTCATCTCATCTCAAATCCCTTGCTGAAGCATCCAACTATGGCAGAGTCATCAGAAAACTTCTGAAGATGGCAAGACTCTGTGTTGTAGTTGAAGTCCGAGGTGGAGATGGTGAAGAGAAAGGGAGACAGGACAGTCCCCTGTGGCCCCCAGTGCTGCTGACCACTCTGTCTGACACTCTGTCTGTCTGACAACTTCATGATCTGGGAGAAAGGACATTTGATATACCGAATTAAAAATATTCCAGAATAATACAATTTAGCAAGGTATTTGGCAGAGTCTCACGTGGGAGGTTAGTTAAGAGATTTCAGAGGTCTGGCATTCGAGATGATGTGTTAAACTGGCTTTGACATCGGCTTCTCGGGAGAAGTCAGTAAGGGGTAGAAGATGGACTGATCCTCGCCAGTGAGTAGTCGGGTGCCGCGGGGATCGACGCTGGGTCCATTGTTGCGTAACATCTATGTCAGCGCAGTGGATGATATAATTACTGCAATGTTTGTTTTCGGTTTTGCGAGAGGTAACTTACATGCGTCTAGGACTGTACTCATTAAATCGGTTCAGAATAACTGTAGTCAGGGATCTTCTTTTGAACACACCACGCAGAAATTGGCCATTCTGCCCATCCAGCGTTCTGCCCCACGCAGAGAAATCATGTCTTTTGTTCCGCAGTGCCGCCCGCCTCTTACTGTAACTGGTCAACTCCCACCTTCCCCCCGTCCCCCACCACAGTTTACCACGTATCGAGGCCCTGAACAGAATTAAAGTCTTTGCTTCTGCAGGACATTGAGGAAATCAGCTTGAAACGCCCACAATAAACACATTCGCAAAGAGAAAACAACACGCATTCATCTGAAATGACAAGATTTGGAAACGGAACTCCTGCTGCCGAAACAGCCCTTCGCCCGCGTGCTTTGAAATCGTAACCCCTGAGTAGAGAACTGCATTGTTTTAAATCTCGACGATCTCAATAGTTCAGACGAAAACTGCAGCGTCAATAACACCACCTCCGCCAGAGGAGGGTTACAATCCAAAACACAGATAAGTTGATGATTGGAAATAAAGATCGGAAATAAATATCAGAAGCTGAATTAGTCTCACCTCAATTATCCTAGAATGTTCTGTCTCCGTCTGGTTATATTTTCAGGTCGATTTCTTCCCCCTTCATACAGACAGTCAGGCGAGGATCATTTAGTGCATATGGGGAGGGGCCGGGTTGCTGGTCGGTGAGACTCACAGCGCGGGTTTCTGTGTCAAGCTGCTGCCTGTCCGCAGGGCGGATTCCGACACGCAGACATTCCTCAGAGCGGGAGCGGCTTCTCTGCTGAAACCAAATCCAAATGGTTCGACATTCCGCGCTCGCAGTCAACTGTGAACAAAATTGTCTCAATATTGTCTTTAAATACTTCTGTTACAGGGAATAAACTATAAAAAGAATGATATAGAAACGCAGGTTCTCCGGTGTCTGCAATCTGAATGTCCACTTGCTACAATTGGTATCAGACTTTATTAGATTCCAGTATTTTTACCTCAGACTCCCATCATCTGTTGTTTTAATGTGCGTTTTGCGCAATTTAATTAAATAAATCGATCTGTGAACTGTGTCATTCTGAACTGCGACATTCCGAACAGTCCCTCAGTTATTCTGAATAGTTTCTGTGTGTGTGTGTGTGTGTGTGTGTGTGTGTGTGTGTGTGTGTGTGTGTGTGTGTGTGTGTGTGTGTGTGTGTGTGTGTGTGTGTGTGTGTGTGTGTGTGTGTGTGTGTGCTTGTGCGCGCGCGCGTCTCTGTGTTAAAGATCAAGAGAGAGAGATCAGAGACGGGACTCTGTCCTCTGAGAGATTTCGGATGTCGCTGTCGGAGCGAAAGGTTCTTCTGCACCGACTCAGTACAAACCAACCAGAGAATGTTGTGATTGAAGGTAACAATATCGTTTCTTTCAATCCATTTGGTCAAAAATTAATTCGTTCACTTGAACATTTCCCTTCTACCCTAGTATTCCCTCCCTATCCCGACAGATGCCGAGCCGCGGGGTAAACGTTCACTGGTTCTGGAGTATCAGACACACCATTTACCTCTGATGTTGAAACGGGGCGGAGTTCAGTGAATTTCCGGGTGACCGGTGTGATCACCATGCACCGAGATTTCAGTCTGAGCCGCTGCTCCCGAGGCGATTCGGTTATATTGCGTCTGTCGCTCATTACAGATACACAGGTCCGAGTGAGACGGGGTAAATGTGGATTACAGCAGTTCTGCCTCCGCAAACCCTCGCCAGTCTGGGACGTGTCGGATATCGGGAGGAGAGGGGACTGGGACAAATGGAGGAGGCACAGACGGGAATATTAAAGACTGGGTTGACTGTCAGTCGCGGCCGCAGCTCGGTTCTGTCCGGATTTCCGTGTAGATCTCACATTTCCCTTGTTCTTCCATCACAACCAATGGGGCGGAGGTTCGCTGTTTAATTTAGCGAATCCCAGGCTGTGGAAGGGATTCTGAAAGGTTTTATTCTTCACCCTGCGTGAGGACGGGCTTCCCGACGCTGGACGAGTTTGAGCTCAAACATTCCTGACCCGTCTCGGTACCGGGAGTCGCAGCTCTGCTGAAATCAAACCAAGCACTTTGGACAAATTTCCCCCAGAGGAAATCTGAACAACTTTTGACGTATATTTCTGAGAGATTCTCGATTACAGAAAATCTATTAATATTGTTTTATTAACACTAACATTAAGATATTATTGCGTCTTCATCCGGACAAATGTTGTCACAAGAAAACCGTCGCCGGCCGTCAACAACGGGCTTCATCTCACAAGCAGCGCTTGTTGACCCACATCACGCCAAAACTCATCAGAAATGCTCCTTCCCTGATTTATTTATTTAGCTCCCCCTCCCCTTTTTATTCTCTCTCGGCCCATCACTTTGCCTGTTCTCCATCTCAATCTGGTGCTCCCCTCCCCCTTTCTTTCTCCCTAGGCCTCCCGTCTCATGATCCTTTCCCTTTTCCAGTTCTGTATCTCTTTTCCCAATCACCTTTCCGGCTCTCAGCTTCACCCCACCCCCTCCGGTCTTCTCCTATCATTTTGCATTTCCCCTCCCCCACCTACTTTCAAATATCTTACTATCTTTTCTTTCAGTTAGTCCTGACGAAGGGTCTCGGCCCGAATCGTCGACAGTGCTTCTCCCTATAGACGCTGCCTGACCTGCTGTGTTCCACCAGCATTTTGTGTGTGTTGCTTGAATTCCAGCATCTGCAGATTTCCTCGTGTGTGGATAGAGATGCATTGTTTAAAACGGAGCTGGTGAGGAACGGCTTTAGCCGGAGAGTGGTGAATCAGTGGATCTATTTCCCACAGGCAGCTAGGGAAGCGACGTCTTTATTTATATTTAAGGCAGTTTGACAGATTCTTGATCGATCAAGGCAAGAGGGATACGGAGATTAGTCAGTAGACTGGGGCTGTGGGGAAAAATGAATCAGCATAATGAAATGGCGGAGCAGACCCGATGGGCCAAATGGCCTAACTCTGCTCCTATATCTTCCCGTATTATGGCCCTATTGCACGTGACAGAGGCTTGTTTAGGGAAACCTTTTGCTTCTAGAGATCACAAAGCCAGTAAATCCAACTGATCTATGGAAAAACAATGCACCGTGTTGAGATTTTAAACTGGAGAAATCTATCAGAAAGGATTTGACGTGTGGATTGGGAGCAGCAATTTTCTGGCAAATCTGTACGTGGTAAACAGGAGACCTCCAAAACGGAAACTGTGAGAGTTCAAAGCCTGTACGTGGTAAACAGGAGACCTCCAAAAGGGAAACTATGAGAGTTCAAAGCCTGTACGTGCCTCTCAGAATAAGAGCTAAGTGTATCCGTTTGGGGAAACCGAGGTTTTCAAAAGATATTGAGGCCTTGGTAAAGAAAGAAAATGCAGGTGCATAACAGGTATAGATAGTTAGAAACAAATGCGGTATGTTTGGGGTCGAGGGAACGTAAGGAAATACTTGAGAAAGCTACCAGAATGTTTAAAGGAAGGCATGAATTTGCAGAACCTAGCAGACAAGGTGATGGAGAATCTTATGGGATTATACTGATATTTGCAGAACAAAATGATCGTCAGGGACAAAATTGACCCTCTGGATTATCAATTTATTGCAATTTATGCATGGAGACAAACAAAATGGGGGAGATTTTAAATGGTTTATTTGCATCTGTGTTATCTCTGGAAACGGACACTGAATCTACCGAAGTGAGGCAAAGCAGCAGTGACGTCATGGACCCTGGACAGAATGCGGAGGAGGAGGAGTTTGCGGATTTGAGGCAAATCAGGGTGAATAAATCCCCAACGCGAGACAAGTTGTTCCCTTGGATACTGAGAGAGGAAATTACAGAAATTGCAGGGGTGGTAGCAGACATATTGAAAATACGCTTAGGAACAGGAGAGGCACCGGATGATTTTATGCTCACCTCAAATTCGAATTACCTGCTGTTGTTTTCACGATGTCTTTAAATAAATCAACCCGCGGCAGTCCCGACCGCGACATGACACAATATAAAGAACTGTATCAAGGGGGAGGGGAAGGGCAGGGGGTGTGTGTGTGTGGAAGTTCGTGAGGGGGAAGCTGAAGATGTGTTTCCCTCTGTGAGTAGGTTGAGAGAATGAGAAGGAGCGACAGAGAAAGAGATGGAAAGAGAGGAGAGAGAGTGTGTGTGAGGAGGGGGAGGAAAGTAGGAGGAGTGTAAGCGACAAAGAGCGGGGTAACTAGAGGGGGCGAGAGCTTGAGTTAGAAGAGATGAGTGTAGAAGAACTGGATTATGAAGAATGGTGAGACGATAAGTAACAGAGGTAGAGAGCGGGGAATGTGATAGGACTGGCACCTCAATGTTCCGCAGCTCCGTTGTTTCAGACTCAACAAAGTTGGTGGGGGGGGGGTGTAATTAAAGGGGCTGGTGGCGTCACTATTCAGGCAAAATGTCATGATGACTCAGTCAGGCCAGACTGGAGAACTTGTCCACACACAACACAGAAAAGTGCAGCACAGCAGCAGGACATGCGACCAAAATGTTGTGCCGAACAAGCTAAAATGCAAATCACTACATCCCTTCGACATACGTCATGTCCGTATCTCCCAAACTTCCTTACCTCTATGTGCCAACCCAAACGTCTCCTAAAAGTCTCTAATGTATCTGCCTCCACCACCAAACCAGGTCATTTACAAACAGCACAAACAACTGAGGCTCTAGCGCCGATCGCTGCAGACTCTCCTCATTACAGACCTCCCGCTCGAATGTCCCTTCAACCACTACCACCTGTCTTCTATACACAATACAGTTCCGAATTCAGGCAGCCGATTCACCCTGGACTTTCCCTTGTTCCCTTCACAAACTGAACAGCAAGATTGGCTACTGGACAGTCCTTCGGGACATTGCCTGTGGCAAAAGATGACAAGGATACTGGTCAAGGGGCCGGCAATCTCAACTCCCGCCTCCTTCAATAACCCGGGGCTAATTAAACTTTGGGTCTGATCCACCTTAATACTCACCTTAATCGACAAGTGTCCATTGGAACAGGTTCTTTTCTGGAAAGAAAATATACTATGTCAGTGGGAGAACATCAAAGGTAAAATTTTGAGAGTTTAAGCTTTTCTGGGTCTGTCAGAATAAAAAGAAAAAGTAACACTTTTTGGGAATCTTGATTTTCAAGAGATATTGAGCCCTGGTAAAAAGAAAAATTGAGGTGTGTGTGATGCAGAGGCAGGTTGGAATGAATGTGGTACCTGTGGAGTATAGGAATAACAGTGAATGCTTAAGAAAAAAAATCAGCATCTCCATAAGAAGGCATGAGGTTACCCTAGCAGAGAAGGTGATGGAAATCCGATGGGATAATACAGATATTTTAAGAACAAAGGGATTTCAAAAACAAAACTGACCTGTGGATTTTTAGAATGGTACTTTAGGCGTGGAGACAAAAGAAAAACAATGCGGGCGATCGTAAATGGAGATTTTATATCTGTGTTTACCCAGGAAACGGACAGAATCTATAGAAGTGAGACACAGCAGAAGTAGGTCATGGACGTGATACAGATTACAGAGAGGACGTGATTGCTCATTGAAGCACATTAGAGTGGATAAATCCTCAGAGATTGACAAATTGATCCCTCAGACCCCGAGGGAGGCAAGTGCAGAAAGTGCAGAGGCCATAGCTGATTTGAGGAAGGTGTAGGGGCAGCGAGAAAGGGTGCCAGAGGAATGGGACAGAGGGTCATGAGACGCGTATGGGAAGAGTGGGATAGGCGAGAGGAGAAAGCATGAGGAAAATGGAGAGCGAGGGTGAGAGAAGGGTAGGAGACCAGGGAGGAGTAAGGGGTAGGGAGAGTGAGGAATATGAGTAGTAGTGAGGGAGAAACAGATGGTGTATGAGACAGGATTAGGAGATTGAAAGGGGGAGGGGAAATAACGGGGGCGAGGAGGGGCTGAGGGAGTGGGATGCAGAAGGAGAGGTGTGCGTCGAGGAGAAATCGGTGTGTGATAGGGGTAGCGAGCAAGGAGGGATGTAACTGAGGATGCGTGAGATGGTCTGCAGGGAGGGAGGGGTGGTGGACTCTGCGAAGAAACAGGGTGACGAAGTCGGACGGCGAAGAACAACGAGTGAGTGAGATGGCATCAATGACGACAGTGAGCGAGACGGGTTGGAGGCAGAAGGGGGGAACGTGTTTGCTGCGGAGGGGCAGGAGGGTGAGCATAACGGTGATGGAGAGAAAGAGAGTTGAAGTTGTCGGGTGGCGAGGTCAGAATTATTGGAACAAGTATTTATTTATCTACGTTTGTAAGGATGTTCATCATGGCTTTTCACGAGTCACTGAACAAATCCAGTGTGAGATTGGGGTTCCTGGTCTTGGGACACCACAGCGGGGATGTTCAGCACGCAAAGTTCCTGGTCTGCGATTTTACACGGGAATTCTCCACAAACGATTCATTCTCGGTCTCTGGATCTTATCGCGCACCATTCCAGGCTTTACCACGCATGATTCTCATTCCCTGTATCCCACAGCAGGAGATTCACTGTGCACAGTCCCCGGTCTCCAGGTCGAACGTGTTAACCTGTCGAGTCCCATTGATCTGCTCTCCATCCCCTCCCATCCATGTTCCACGAAAAAAATGCGATGCTTATGGAGTTGAGGAAAAGCGAGATAATAAGGGAGAAAGAAAATATGAAGGCTAAAAGTTGGCGTAAGGTTGCTTTGCAGAGAAGATGAGTAGGAATCCTAAGGGATTATACAGGTATTTGAAAAGCAAAAGGATTGCAGGGGACACAAATGATCCTCTGGATTATCAGAATGGTAATCTGTGCGTGGAGACAAAAAAGATGGAGGAGTTCCGAAGTGGATGTTTGCACCTGTGCTCACTCATAAAAAGGACACAGTATCTGTAGAAGTGAGGCCATGGACGTTGTACACATTACGGATCAGGAGGTGCTTAGACAAATTAGGGTTGATAAATCCTCAACGACTGACAGGTTGATCCCTTGGACCCTGATGGCAGCGTATACGGAAATTGTAGGGATGCAGCGGATATATTAAAATTATGTTTAGCGACAAGAGACCGACCAGAGGATTGGAGGATAAGTATTCTTGTTCCACTTTTTAGGAAAGGCACCAAATTTAAACTAGAAACTTATAGGCCAGTGCTCTTCATATCTGTAGTGGAAGGAATTGGATGGACCAGAATAGTTAACATTTGAACAAACAGGCCTGTTTAGGGACTTCGTGTTTTCTAGAAAATCCTGTAGGTTTTTTTTGAAGAGGAATGTTAACAGGAAAATTGATGAAGGGAAGGCATTGGGTATTTTCTACATGGACTTTAGTAAGGCTTTTGACAAGATCTCGCATCGGATGATGGTCAATCAAGTTCATTCTTCGGGCATTGGCGTTGTTAGGAGAAGGCGAACAGTGGGAGTGTCGTGGTTTCTCGTGCCCCACAAACGACCAGGAGACGCAGAAGATTTTTCAAGAAGTATTAAACTTTAATTTGCAAATCAAAGCTGAGACAGTCAGTGAGCTAGTCGCTGATTGCCCACCGATCCTTGTACATAGCATTTTTTATAGCAATCTCCTGGTTTAGTTGCATTAGCATATCCAATCGGTCTATAGGTACAAGTACATCCGCCACTATTGTTTCTACCTATTGACTTAATCATGTTCTAATCTACATCTCTTAGCTACCTCTCATTAACACACCATTGTCTTCTACATTCTTAAGATTTCATTCTCCTACTAAATTGGGTACATGCATAGCAAATAGCAAGTTCAAACTACATAATCTACATCAAAGCTGACTACATAGCTTTGGTTACACAGCAAACAATGCAACTTTTGTACTCCAATAGTAGTAGATGGTTGCCTCTCTGACTGGAGACCTGTGACTGGTGGAATGTCGCAGGGATCGGTGCTGATATCCGTTGTTGTTTGTCACCTATATCAGTGATATGGATGATAATCTGATTAACCGGATCGGCAAATTTGCGGATGACAGCGAAGTTTGAGATGCATTTGACAGCAAGGAGGACTATCAGAGCTTGCAGAGGAATCTGCATCAGGTGGGGAAAACGGGCTGAAAATGGCAGATGGAATTTAATGCAGGCCAGCGAGTTGTTGCTCTTCGGTATGATCAACGAGGATAGGTCCTACACGGTGCACGGTAGGGCACTAAGAACTGCGGTAGAACAAGGGCGCCTGGGAATACAAGTCCACATTTCATTGAAAGTTGCGGCACACATAGACAAGGTAGTAAAGAAATGTTTGGCACGTTGTCCTTCATAAGTTAAAGTATTCAGTACAGGAGACTGCGTGAGTTAAGAAGGTTATGAGGCCTAATTTGGAGTATTATGAGCAGTTTACATCACCTACCCACAGGAAAAATGTAAATAAGATTGACAGAGTACAACGACAATTTACAAGGATGTTATTGTGATTGCAGACCCGAGTTATAAGGGAAGATTAAAGAAGGTTACGACTTTGTTCATGAAACGCAGAAGATTTGGGAGAGATTTAATGAAGGTCTACACAGTCATGAGGGGTATAGATAGGTTACATGGGGTAGAGGGATGGGGGGAGAGTGAGTATTAGGTCAGGCGATAGAGGGAACTGAGAGTCCCATTTTTAATTAGCACACTACTACTCCCCACCCCACCCTGGTAGCTCATTTTCAATCAGCCCATCACCATGCCCCCTTGGTAAAACTTCTGGCCATTTGGAATAGCCGAATTTTAAGAGAAGCAAATTCCACAAGTATTTCCGGCAGGATGTGAATCAACAATCACTGCTTGTGAAACGAAACCCGCTGTTAACCGTGAGCGAGGGGATTTCTTGTGACAACAGTTGTCCGGATGGAAATACAATAATCTCTCAATGATGGAGTCTATAAATGTTAATAAACTCCACTGAATCGAGAGGCGCTGAGAAAATCATTGGCTATATTTTTTCCCAAATGAGTTGGAATATGTAGTCGAACGTGTTTGCATTAATTTCAGCAGAAAGGCGGCTCCCTGTACTTTGCCGGACAGGCCTGTTTACTCACTGGGCGGAGCTCAGGCCCGCCCAGAACCCGGACTGGATCAAATCCGTAGCCTGGGACTGGCTGAGTTCAACAGAGAAACTCCGCCCCACTGGTTACGATGAAAGAAAAAGGAGAGATCCACACGAAAATCCGGACAGAAAGGTTAACGCAGCCTGTTTGTTTCCCTCTTTAGGGTTGCTACATTGATCCCACTCCCGCCTCGTCCCGCTGTCAGTCCCGTCCTGAGCCGGTGAGAGTTAGTGTGACCCGGACTGCGGCAGTCCCGCTCTACCCCAGCTCACCCGGTCCTGTCCATCTGTAATGAGCGACGGACACATCACAGCCGAGTGGCCTCGGGAGCAGCAGCTCAGACTCAACTCTCCGTACAGGGTGAGCACACTGGTGCAGGACCAGTGTCGGTCACCCGGGAAGTAAGACTGAGATTTCCCAGGACCACACTGAACGCCGTCCGGTTAAACATCAGAGGTAAGTGATTCTGCACAACGATTCAGCGTTTACAGCGAGGCTCGGCTTTGATCGGAATCGGGAGTGAATTTAGTGGGAGGAGGGAGTCCTGACATGTTCATGTTAACGAGACAATCATTGTCCAAATGGATTAAGAGAAACGATGCCGTTGCCTTCAACCAGAAATACTCTCCAGGGTGGTTCTACTGAGTGCGAGCTGAAGGCATCTTTCACCCCGATAGTGACACGTGAAATCCCACGGGGTAGTGACTCATCACCGGTCACTCTCTCTCCCTCATTAAAACACAACTACTTAAAATAACAGGACGAGATCCCAGTCACATTACGAAATGTCGCTTTTGGTAATGCCTCGGTTCGATTTATTTGAAGAAAGCCTGAAAATTATTTTAGCACATCTCCAGATGAAGCGAGTCTGAGATTAAATGAAAATGCTGGAAACTCGCAGCAAAGTAACTGGTAACGTTGTGGGATCGAGACCACACGTAATGTTCTGTGCAGCACGTCATTGGGACTATCTCTTCCTGTAGCAGAAAGGGTTAAACTTCCTTCAGATTTGAAGGGCAGTGTTTTGTCCAACCGGTTGAATTTAGTTTCTGCATAACGGCCGCTCCCTGTTCTGAGGAATGTGTACGAGCAGGCAAATACTTGCACGCAGACACTGGGCTCCGAGACTCACAGAACAAGCCGCACCTTCCCAATCAGTCAATTTGGCCGCTTGCCCTTTCCATTCCAGTCCTAATGAAGGAACTCGGTCCGTAACGTCGACTATTTACACCCATCCATAGATGCTGCCTGACCTGCTGAGTTCCTCCAGCATTGTGTGTGTTGCCATGGTTACGAGAGATCCGTGTGGGGCAGTGGGCGGGGTTATTTGTCAGAAACGACACACGGTATCCACACTCTCAGAATATTCTTGGGGAATTACGGTGAGAATAATTCAGCTTCTGATATTTGTTTCGGACCTTTATTTCCAATTAGCCAGTCCTCTGTGCATTGGATCAGCGGTCAAGGAGATATTTTAAGCCATTTTTGTCTGTGGTGCTTTTTGTGTTCCGACTGTTACCTGCTTGCACAATTTACATTTTCCACAAGTTAAGTAAAGATTAAGAACAACTCTAGAACAATGGTCACCTGTTTCAAAGCAAGAGTGCGAGATCCGTACAGCAAAACACCTGCTTCGTTTTCAGAATGTCTTATTTCAGACGAATATATCGATTGTTCCTGTGCCGATTGGGAGAGTTTTGAACTCTACTCCTCAATGGCTAGTGAAAGCAAAGTCTTTGACTCAGTTTACGGCCGATATTGTTGAAAGACAGCGGGATTGAAGTGTTTCAGGGATGGACGGGGGGAAGGGGGGGCTGGGAGAATGCGTAATGACATTTTACATCAGATCTGCCGTGACCTCATTATCTGCAACAGCAGCTTCTAGCGGCCGTGTGGTCCAGTTATACGTATTGGTATGTTGACACGAAAAGCTCTGACAATTTAATCAGTGCAATTTAGTATAATGACGGCATGCGAAGAGGGATACGATTTTATTATAGGGTTGAACTGGAAACAAATATTAATATTATTTACCTGCTGATAAATAATCAACACACAAAGCTGGAATTTAAATAATTTAATTTATAATTAAGGTGAGGGGCTCACGGTGAGACGATTTGGGGAACCTTGTGTGCCCGTCATCTGCCAGACAACCGTTGTCAGGAGACGTGCGAGTTATTTAGCTCCATTGGTGCCAAAAAGTGTCAATCTCTGCCTCATCTCAGACTGAACTCCCCGTGCAGGTTAAGCACCCTGGTCCAGATCCACTGCCGTCCACCCGGGAAGTCAGAGTGAGGTTACCCGGGACCACACCGAACGCCATCCGGTTACAGCATCAGAGGTAAGTGGTGTCTCCTATATCAGGGTATAGGTTTTATCTGTTTCCCCGCAGGGCAAAGGGTTGAGTGAAATATGAAAGCGACGTCGATCATACCCAAACGAGAGTGAGTTGTTGGGTAAATTGGAGTTTGCCGGATACGGAGCAGCTGACACACAGAACGAAGTCCCACAGAACCACAACCCACTTCTCCCAAATCAATCAAACATCTGGCCCTTCCCCCTTCCTTTCCAGTACTGATGGAGTACTGATAAAGCTGTTCACCCTCTCAACCCCAGATCCACTGATGTCAAAGGGGGTCAGCCTGTCTCCATTCCTCCTGTAGTCTACAATCGGCTCCTTAGTTTTGTGACAATGAGGGAGAGGTTGTTTTTGTTGACAAAAGACGATGTTGTTCAGACGTCAGGGCATGGAATTATGATATTGTAGCCATTACTGGAATTTGATTTCACCCAACAGTCTGAGGGATTTAGAGGAACCTACTTATAGAGAGATCGCAGACTATGCCAAGAAACAATTTTTCATTTAGTAAGTGAATTAACTTTCCATATATTGACTGGGACTCCCATGCTGTAAAAGGACTAGATGGGGTAGAGGCGTCAAAAGTTCCCTTAATCAGTACGTAGAATTCTCGACGTAGAGGTTAGGAAATGATCCAGGGCTAGAGACATATATTAGTGTATGGGGACACTTTGTGTCTAGTGATCATAATGCCATGAGATTCCAAGTAAATACGGAAATACAGAGGCCTGGATCTCTCTTGAGATTCCAAATTGCAGAAAGCTCAATTTTAAGGATTTGACAAGTGTGGATTGGGACAGAATGATTTTTGGCAAAGGAGTACTTGGTAAGTGGGAGGCCTTCAGAAGTGAAATATTGAGGATGTCTAGTTTGTATATGCTTGCCTAAATAAAAGTTGAAAGGGAACTGGTGCAGGTTACCTAGGTTTTCAAGAAATATTGAGGCCCCGGATATTTTGTTCCTCTAAATGGCTCAGACTGTTGGGTGCAGCCAAGAGTCGTTAATGACTACATCATTGCATCATGACAACATGACTACATCATTCAACGCCGTGAGCTCAGTTGACATTTTTTACTGGTCTTCTGTTGGTTTCTAAAAGCTTCCCAACGGGTTTTGCTCGTTTGTTTGCCCTTTCTTTGGCTTTTATGCTGGCTTTGGTTTCTCATTTCAACCACAGTTGTGTCCTCCTGCCTTTCCAATGCTTCCAATTCTTTGGGATGTATCTACCACGCACCTCGTAAGTTGCTCCCAGAAACTCCAGCCATTGCTGCTCTGTCGTCACTCCTACCAGATTCCCCTTCCAGTTAAGTCTGACCAACTTCTCTGTCACAGAAACATGGAGAAGATCAGAACAGAAACATGCCTACTCTGGACAATCAGAATGGTAATCTATTCGGGAGACAAAATGGATGGGGGTGGTTTTAAATAGTAGTTTTGCATCCGTATTTACACAGGAGATGGACACAGAGTCTATAGAAGTGAGGCAAGGCAGCATCAACTTCAGGGACCCTGTACAGATTACAGAGGTGGAGGTGTTTTCTGTCTGAAGGAAAATTAGCGTGGATCAATCCCCAGGGCCTGGCAAGTTGTTCCCCAGGACCCTGCATAAGATAAGTGCAGAAATTGTTGAGGCCTAAGCACAGATATCTAAATCATCCTTAGTGACAGGTGAGGTACTGGAGGATTGGAGGACAGCCAATGTTGTTCCTCTGTTCAAGAAAGGTTCTAAAAATAAACGAGGAAATTGACATCAGTAGTGGGAAACTTATTGGAACATTTGTGCAGAAACAGAATATATAAGTACTTGGATCTACGTGGATAGATGGCATGGGTTTGTGCATGGTAGGTCATGTCTAACCAATCTTCTCTCTAGTTTCTCGAGGAAGTTATCAGGAAAGTGGGTGAAGGCAAGGCAGTGGATATTGTCTACATGAACTTTAGCAAGGCAATTGACGAAGTCTCATATGGGAGGTTGGTCAAGAAGATTCAGTCACTCAGCATTCAAGATGAAACAGTAAATTGGATGAGACAGTGTCTCTGGCAGAATTCAGAATGTGCTAGCAGATGATTGCCTCTCTGACTGGGGGCATGTAACTAGTGGTGAGCCACAGGGATCAGTGCTGGATCTGTTGTTGTTTGTCATCTATATCAGTAATCCAGGTAATAACATGGATCGCCGTATCAGCTAATTTGTGGATGAAAACAAGACTGGGGGTTTAGCAGACTGATAGAAGATTATCATGGCTTGCAGTGCGAACCGGACCAGGTGGAGAAATGGTGTGAGAAATGGAAAATGGAATTTAATGCAGCCAATTTCGAGGTATTACACTTTGGTAGTATCTACCAGGATAGGTCTTACACAGTGACTGATAGGGCACTGAGGAGTGTTGTTGAAGAAAGGGATGGGACAATATGTCTATAATTCACTGAAAGATGTGTCACAGTTCTATAGGGACAAAAAGAAAGAATTTGGCACATAGGCCTTCATAAACCGAAGTACTGAGTACAGGAGATGCATGTGATGTTGACGTTGTACAAGACAACGATGAGGCCTTATTTGGAGTATTGTGTGTAGCTTTGGTCACCATCCCCAGGAAAGATTTTTAAAAAGTTGAAAGAGTTCCGAGAAAACTCGCAAGGATGTTGCCAGGTCAGGAGGTCTTGGGTTATAAGGAGAGTTTGAACTGGACTTTATTCCTTGGAACGCAGAAGACTGAGGGGAGATTTGATGGAAGTGTACCAAAATTATGAGGGCATAGATAGTGTAAATTCAAGCTGACTTTTGCTACTAAGATTGGGTGGGACCACAACCAAACGTCATGGGTTAGGAGTGAAAGGTGAAACATTAAGGTCAACATGAGGCGAAACGTCATCATGTCATCGTGCGAGTGTGGAATGAGCAGCCAGCTCAAGTTGTGCATGTGAGATCGATTTCAGCATGTTGGAGGTTTGTACAGGTACCTGGATGGTAGCGATATGGGAGTGGGCAGATGGCCAACGGGCCTGTTTCCGTCTTGTACTTTCTATGACTGTTACAAGAACCTGAAATAATACTAATATTCATTCTAAATCCTTTGAACAGCTGTGTGGAACAACTATTCATCTCAGCAGGATATATTTACATGGCTTTAAAAATGTGGCACTTTAAATTGACAGTACATGAAAGAAAGTCAACATAGGTTACTTGTGTGAGATTGTTTCAGTTGCCCTGGGGCCAGGCACAAATGCAGCTCAGTGGAAACAGGGAATAATACCAATTCGAGAGCCAGACTGAGCCAAGTCACAGTTTGGAGACAGCAGAAACATGGAAAAAAATCCAACAGCACAATACAGGCCCTTCGGCCCACAAAGCTGTGCCGAACATGTTATTACCTGAGAAATTACCCAGGGGTAGCCATAGTCCTCAAATTTTCTGAGCTCCATATACCTGCCCAGGATCCTCTTAAAGACCCAATTGTATCCGCCTCCACCACCGTCGCCGGCAACCCATTCCACACACGGACCACTCTCTGTGTAAAAATCTTACGCCTGATAACTCACCGGCACAGATTCTTATAGAGGCAGGAGGAGCATCAGAGAATTTCATGGGCATTCCATTTCCCAGCACTGTGCCCAGTTAGAAGGTCATTTCTCTCTCCAACTTGGGTTGACCTTCACTGTAACACTGTGATGTCAGATCACACCTCGGCGCCCAAAGTGATCTCATCTTAAATGTTGTCCTTCACCCAGTGATTGATTTTGCTTTTTTTCAGGTTAAACACGGCAAGAAATTTGTCTACGGGAATCTCGAACACAACACGCCAGTCTCGCTGTGTCTGCCCAGATATTTAAAAAGTGGAATGGGGTATTCGTGCAATCATCCTTCCTGCTCATTTCCCGATCCTACCTGTTTCGACTGGGAAGGGACTCGCTCGGTCATTTGACCTACAGGCATACCCGTCATTTTACACCGGGAAGCGGCCGTTCATCTGCTCAGACTGTGGGAAGGGATTCACTCGGTCATCCAACCTGCTGGCACACAAGTACCCAATTACCGACACACCAGTCGGTTTACACTAAGGAGAGGCCGGTCACCTGCTGAATTTGTGGGGAAGGTCATCTGACGTAATGGCAGATCAGCGAGTTCACACTGGAGAGGGGCCATTCACCTGCTCAGACTGTGGGAAGGGATTCACTCAGTCATCTCACCTACTCAAACACCAGTCAGTCCACACTGGGGAGAAGCCGGTCACCTGCTCAGACTGTAGGAAGGGATTCACTACATCATCTCACCTACTGAAACACCAGTCAGTCCACACTGGGGAGAAGCCGTTCACCTGCTCAGACTGTGGGAAGGGATACACTCGGTCCTTTCAGCTGAAGGCACATCGGAGACTTCACACTGGGGAGAGACCATACATCTGTTTTTTGTGTGGTAAGGGGTTCACTCAGTTATCTAACCTAAAAGCACACGAGTCAGTTCACGCTGGGGAGCGGCCCTTCATCTGCTCAGACTGTGGGAAGCGATTCACTCGATCATCTCATCTGAAGGTACATCAGAGTGTTCACACTGGGGAGAGGCCGTTCACCTGCTCAGACTGTGGGAAGGGATTCACTCATTCATCCTACCTGAGGAGACACCGGGTAGTTCACTCTGGGGAGAGGCGATTCTCCTGCTCCGACTGTGGGAAGGGATTCAATCGATCATACGACCTACAGAAGCACCAACAATTTCACACTGGGGAGAGGCCGTTCACCTGCTCAGTCTGTGAGAAGGGATTCACGCGGCCATTCGACCTACAAAGACACCAGCGAGTTCACACTGGAGAGAGGCCGTTCACCTGCTCAGTCTGCGGGAAAGGATTCACTTTCGCATCTCACCTACAGACACACCAGTCAGTTCACTCCGGGGAAAGGCCATTCAGCTGCTCAGTCTGCGGGAAGACATTCACTCAGTCATCTAACCTACAGAGACACCAGCGAGTTCACAGTGGGGAGCGGCCGTTCACCTGCTCAGACTGTGGGAAGGGATTCGCACGGTCATCTAATCTACTGAGACACCAGCGAGTTCACACTGGGTAGAGGCCGATCATCTGCTCAGACTTTTGGGAGAGATTCTCTCAGCCATCTGCACCAAATGTGCATCATTGAGTTTCCACTGGGGAGAGGCCGTTCATCCGTTGTGAATGTGGGAAGGAATTCACTCAGTAATCTAACCTTGTGACAAGTGGAGTTTAATATTCTGGATCTGAGACAAATAAATTAGTTCTATTTTAAACTCTGTCTCTGGTACTTAGTGAATTTATAACATGCCTAGTGCAGAGTAGAGAGTCAACTCAGGCTAGCTGGACCCAGCCAGTGATTCTGTTCCAGGACAGTCCTTTAAATCCTCCCCGGTTGTTCCACTCTCTCTCTCCCTGTCGGATGGGTTCCAGTCACCACTCTGAGGGTGAAGAGGCTTCCCTTGAATTCCCTGCTGACTGAAGAAGACGAGCTGACTGCAGTTCTGTCTGAGATGTTCTTCACCCCTCTCATCTCTGGACTGAGGAAGAATGACTTTGGTAGTTAACCTCCTTAATCACGAATCATTTCCACATTATGTGTCATTTTCCCTGCTTCTAAAAGTTGTTGAAAACACCCCTGTCCTTTAAAGACTGAAAGCAGAATGGAAAACCATCTGTTGGATGTTCAACAAAGCAGGGTCAGAAACCCGAGGGGTGTCTGCACAGGGCAGAGTTTGGGGCTCTGGATTATGAACGTATGATGATGAGAAGGGAATCAGCAGCGGGGCGTGGCAACGAATGACAGAGTAGCAACATTTGGAAGCTGATTGACAGAGAAAATCTTTTGTTTGTCTGACTGATGAGAGAAACAATAACTGTGGTGAGGTGCTCCACTGGTTGTGGAACATGTGTGTGTTGGGAATGGTTTTATCTATTAAGGTTGTTGTTCCTGCTTGTTTATCTTGTAGTATTATATCCGGATGGTTATTATGGATTGTCCTATCTGAAACAATGTATTGATTATCATATAATTTGTAAGATTTTGTCTCTAAAATTGGATAAGGCTTGAATTTATGGTGCCTTTATGAAGTGAGAGAGGGCATTCATGAGTTTGTATTTTAAAGATTTTGGTGAATGATATATGCCACTTGATTGTACTTTTGTAAGTAATCAGATTGAATTAAACTGCTGCAGGAGCCTGGAATGTCTTCGATTGTCTCTGGTTTCTCTTGGCATTTTCTGCACTTACTGCTTTGTTTGTTTGTTGGCAGAATCTGCGGGTAGAATGAAGGGATAGCAAATGTAAAAACAAACTCCTTGATGGGAATTGTATAGAGACCTCCAAACAGTAGTAAGTATGTGGTCCACAGATTACAATGGGAGATAGAAAATGCATACCAAAAGGGCAATATTACAAGATCACAAGACAAAGGAGCAGAAGTAGGTGAGTCTGCTCCGCCACTCCACTATATATTAATAAGAGGGTTAAAAATGAAACCAAGGTAAATTCATGTTTGATAGAGCTATTTAGAAGAAAGAAAAGTATAATTCAGATAATGGTAGTAGAATAATTCCAAGCGTGTACATTAAAACAAAATGGGACAAGGAATGAGGAATAATTATATCTGAGGAAGAATGGACAATATTATGCAGTTATCAATGGAGGTATACCAGTTCACAGAAATGGACGGAGTTTGGATGGAAAACCTTGATAAGATATTTTATTACACCCTCTCAGAAATCCCATTATGATAGTTAACTTCCTGTTTGCTGGAGAAATTGTGGAAATGAAAATGCAAACCATTATCATATTTTCTGGGATTGCCCTGTTGTCAAAGACTACAGGAGTGGGATACACAATGCCCTGAAAGATGTTTTAAATGTGAAATACCCTTAGAAAGTAAGACCATATATTTTGGGTATATACGTCAAGAATGCTAACAAAGAGATAAATATTTAATGAATTTTCTGCTGGTTACTGTTAAAAAGATTTTTTTTTACCAAGAAGTTGTTATCACAGGACAGCCCAACCTTAAACGCATGAATGAAAATTACAATGGACATTTACAAAATGGAGAAGATAACAGCATCTGTTAATCATAAGTTGGAACAATTTGATTCATATTGGGGGGAAATGGTTTAACTACATAACACCTCATAGACCTGATTTTATTCTCACAAATGAATGAAAATATTGTAAAAAAAAAGATCACTGCCTACTTGTACATAGTTTTCTCCTTTCGCTTGTTCTTTCTTTCCTCTTTTTTCTATAAGTGTATACCTCAGATGAATATTATGTGGAGATTTGTGGCAAATATATATGTACAGTACCTGAAATACATCTTATGGAAATGTTTGTTGATGATGAAATTCATTAAAAAAATAAATTACAATATAAAGAGTCCCGATGAAGGATCTTGGCCCGAAATGTTAATTCCCATCCACAGATGCTGTCTGACATGCTGAGCTCCTTCAGCACTTTGTGTGTAGTTCTCTAGATTTCTAGCATCTGCAGGTCCTCTTGTTTCCCAGATACTAATATATATTTCTTGAGAGAACAAGCTGGTAGTGGGGTTTGTGGCTCTGTTGGTAAAATATTAAATAAAATAATTAGAAAGAGGTGGCATAGGGTTTGAACGTGTAGAATCTGTGGGTGGAATGAAGGAATAGCAAATGTAAAAAAAAACTCCCTGATGGGAATTGTATAGTGATTGCCAAACAGTAGTAAGTATGTGGTCCACAAATTACAATGAGAGATAGAAAATGCGTGCCAAAAAAGCAATGTTACAATAGTCATGGGGGATTGTCATGCAGGTGATTAGGAAAATCAGGATGGGGTTGGTCTCAAGAGGAGAAATTCCTAGAATGCCTACAAGATGCATTTTTAGAGCAGCTCGTGATTGAGCTCACTTTGGGATTAGCTATTCTGGATTGGGTGATGTAACGAACCGGAACTAATTAGGTCAATTAATTTCAAAGAACCCTTAGGGACAAGAGATCTTAATACGATTAAATTCACCCTGACATTAGAGAAGGAGAAGCTAAAGTCTGATGCGGGATAATGAGAGAGGCATAAGAGAAAAACTGGTCAGAATTGATTTAAAAAGAACACGGGCAGGGATGAAGACAGAGCAGCAATGGCTGGAATTTCTGGAAGCAATTCGGAAGGCAAAGGATATATACATCACAACGAGGAAGTAGTATTCCAAAAGGAAGGTGACAAAACCGTGGCTGATAAGAGAAACCAAAGAAAACGTAAGAACCAAGGAGAGAGCATAGAGCAAAAATTACTAGGAAGTTAGAGAATTGGGAAGCTTTTAACAACAAACAGAATGCAACTAAAATAATTAAGAAAGAAAAGTTGGAATACATCAGTGTGCTAGCTAGTAATATTAAAGAGGATACCAAATTTTTCTTCAGCTACAAATAGTGCAAAAGAGAGGCGGAAGTGGTCGGGACAACACGGGGCTGCAGAAGATGGAAATTAACTCCATTGAAGATTAGCAAAGAGATTAGAGAGTATTTGTTATAGAGAGTGCAATGAAGATTCACCTGACTGATCCCTGGAGTGGTGCGGTCATCATATGAAGAAAGATCAAATATGATAACCCTTTCATTTATAGAATCGAGGAGTGAGAGGAGAACACATTGAAATGCACAACATCCTTACTGGTTGAACCAGGGATCCCAGTCTCTGAAAAAGGGGGTGGACTGAAAAAATGATGCTGAACAGGTAATAATGGGGTTGGGGTGCAAAGTGATGGCAGATGAACTGAATAAGTATTGTACGTCAATCTTATCTCTCGAAGGCACCAGCAGGAATATGGAAGTCCCAGATGTTAGTGCTCAGAATGTGTGAAGTTACGTTACACGGGAGAAGGTTCTTGGGAAACAGAGATGGTCTGAAGGTAAATAGGTCACCTGGACCAGATGGTGTACACCCCAGAGATCTGAAAGAGGTGACTGAAGAGATGTGGAGGCATTAACAATGATTTTTTCTAGAATCGTTAAGGAAATAAAATCCTAATAAGTTTTTTTCCTTCACTACTCCCCCTCTCGCAGTTTCACCTATCACCGACCACTTCTTCCACCCCTTCACCCTCACACTTCTTCCACCCCTCTCATCCTCACACTTCACTACTCCCGCTCTCGCGATTTCAACTGTCACCGACCACTTCTTCCACCCCTTCACTCCCGCACTTCTTCCTCTGACGTCTCATCTTTTTTTCCCCCCAGTCCTGATGAAGGGTCTCTGCCCGAAACGTCGACTGTTTACTATTTCCCATATGTGCTGCCTGGCCTGCTCGGTTCCTTCAGCATTTTGTGTTTGCGTTGCTTGGATTCCCAGCATCCACAGATTTTCTCCTGTTTTGGATAAAACCGAAAGCGGGGTCATATAATACAGCAAGAAAACAGTGGGAAGTTAGAGGATTGGAAAGCTTTTAGATAACCAACAGGAGACAACAAAAAACACACAGGAGAGACAAGATGATAAATTAAGGTAAGTGAGCCAATCATATCAAGTATCAAAAGTTGCTCAGATATATAAAGAGTAAAAGAGAGGCAAGAGTTGATATTGTACCGCTGGAAGATGATAGAGCAGTTAGTAATAGAGCAAAAAAATAGCGGCCGAATGTAACAAGTATTTTGTGTCAATCTTCACTGTGCAAGACACTAGCAGGATAAGACAGTAAGACATAGGAGCAGAATTAGGCCATTCAGCCCATCAAGTCTGCTCCGCAATTCTATCATGGCTGATCCCAGTTCTCACTCAACCCCATGCACCTGCCTCCTCGGCATATCCTGTAATGCCCTAACTGATCAACAAACTATTAGCTTCTGCCTAAAGTGCACCCACAGACTTGTCCCCCACCGCCGTCTGTGTCAGAGAATTCCACAGATTCACTGCTGTCTGACTAAATAAAATCCTCTTTAACTACTCTAAAAGGTCGCTCCTCAGTTTTGAGGCTGTGCCCTCCGTTATGGCTACCCCCACCATACGAAAAGTCCTTTCCTCATCCACGCTATCCAGCTCTTTCCACATTCCGTGGGATTCAGTGAGATTTAACACCCCCGACCCACATTTATTAAACATAAGTCAGTGCAGGAGTACAGGCCCAAGGCTGGAAACGCTCCTCGTATCTTAACCCCTTCATTCCCGGAATCATGTTCTTGAACATCCCCTGGACTCTTTCCAACGACAACACACCTTTTCTGAGATATGGGTCCCAAATATTCTAAGTGCGGCTTAAGTAGTGTCTTATAAACACCAGTATTATCTCCTTGCTTAGATATTCTACATCACTTTAAGTAAATGCCAGCATTGCATTTGCTTTCTTTACCACAGGCTCAACCTGTAAATTAACCTTCTGGGAGTCTTGCCCGAAGACTCATATTTCCTTCTGTATTTCCGCTTTTGAAGTTTTTCCCAATCAGATGCACCATTGTTCCTTTTCCCAAAATGCATTATCGTACATTTCGAAATATTGCATTACATCAGTCACTTTTTGCCCGTTTTTCAAATTTGTCTGTGTCCTGCTGCAATCGCATTGCTTCCTCAACATTACCAACGCCTCCACCAATCTTTGTATCATCCGCAAACCTTGCCACAAAGCCATCGGTTCCATTATCCAAATAATTGACAAACTGTGTGAAAAGTAGCGGACCGAATACTGACCCCGGAAGACCACAAGTCACTGCTGGCCAACCAGAAAAGGCCCTTTTTATTCCCACTCGCTGCCTCTTGGCTGTCAGCCATTCCTCTATCCATGCCAGTATTTATTCTGATTTTTATCCTGTCGAGCAGTCTCATGTGTGACACCTTATCAGATGCTTTCTGAAAATCCAAGTAAATGATATCCGCTGCCTCTCGTTTGTCCATCCTCCTTATGACTTCCTCGAAGATCTGTAACAGACTTGTCAGGCAAGATTTCCCTATGCAGAAACTATGAGGTTAGGCTAACTGGACTATAATTTGCTTTCTTTTGCCTTCCTCCCTCCTCAAAGAGCAAAATGACTTTTGCATTCTTCTGGTCCTCCGGGACCATGCCAGGATCCAGTGATTCTTGAGAAGTCATGACCACTGCGCCTGTTATCTCTTCAGCAACCTCTCTCAAGACTCCGGGATGTAGTCCATCTGGTCCAGGTGACTTATCCACTTTAAGAAACTGAGTTTGCCTGACACATTTCCATTTGTAATAGCAATGACACTCTTTCTGGCACACTACTAGTGTGTCTTCCATGGATCTTCAAAGATTATGGGGAGAAGGCAGGAGAATGGGTTTGAGAGAGATAATCAACTGGACAGGAAGGAATGGCTGAGCAGCCTCTGTCTGATATCTCATGCCTCGGTCTGGAGAAGAGGCCAGTGAGGTTGCATTAGGGTTAGGATATTGTTAGGGTATCCACGCCTGGATTATTGTATTCAGTTACAGGAAAGAGGACGCTAAGCTAGAATGAGTGCAGAAAAGATTTACGAGAATGCTGCCGATACTCGAGGGACTGAGTTCTGGAGAGAGGTCGGGCAGGTTGGGATTTCACACCTTGAAGTGCTGGAGATTGAGGCCGACATTATGCAGGTGTTCCAAACTATGTGTACAGAAATGGGGAATGTGCACAGTTGAGCGAACTCAGCCTTGTCTCCTTGTAGCGACTGAGGATGAGAGGTGACCTGATAGAGGTGTATAAGATAATGAGAGGCATTGATCGTGTGGATAGTCAGCGGTTTTTTCCAAGGGCTAAAATGGCTGCCACAGTGGGCACAGTTTTAAGGTGTTTGGAAATAGGTACAGAGGAGATGTCGGGGTACGTTTTTACACAGCGAGTGATAAGTGCATGGAATGGGCTCCGGCAGTGTTCGTGCAGGGGGAAACGACAGGGTCTTTTAAGAGACTCCTGGATAGGTGCATGGAGCTTAGAAAAATAGAGGGCTATGGGTAACCCCAGTAATTTATAAGGTAGGGACATGCTCAGCACAACTTTGTGGGCTAAGAGGCCTGTATTGTGCTGTAGGTTTTATATGTTTTTCTGTTTATTTTTCTTCACCCCCATTTTTGTAGAATCAACAACCAGAGAGCACCGGTTTTAAGGTGAGGGAGGATTGATTTAATAGGGATCCCAGGGGAAAATTATTAATCCACTCCCCCTTCCGGTTCATTGTTTAACTAACACGATGAGTGCACTCTCAGGTTGGCGGAGCAACAACTCAAATTACATCCGGATGGCATGAGCATCGATATCTTTAACTTTTATCTCCACCTTTTCATTTCATCAACCCACACGCCAGTCTCCGCCATTCTGTCTCCTCACTTCTCTCTCCTCCACTGCGGATCGTCTCCCTCTGGTTCCCCTTTACTTCCCCATTGTCCGCTCTCCTCTCCTATCAGTTTCCTCCTTTTCAGCCCTTTGCATTTTCCACCTACCACCTCACAGCGTCTCACTTCATCTCCCACCTCCCCCACCCACTCACCTTCACTCTTACCTGGCTTCACCTATCACCTACCAGCTTGGACTCTTTCCACTCCCCGCACCAACTTATTCCGGCTTCTACCACTTCCAGTCCTGATGAAGGGTCTCGGCAGGAAATCTCTGTTTTGCTTTACCCCCTCTATAGAAGCTACCTGACCTCCTGACTTCCTCCAACATTTTGTGTCTGTTACTCTGCATCTCCAACATCTGCAGAATCTCATCGGGACAGAGTGCAGAACGCAGAGACTACATCGGGTCTCACTAATGTCGAGGAGCCCACACTACCAAAACTGGAAACGATGGATAACCCCAACAGTCACGATGTCGAAAAGTTGCCTCATATGGAAGGACTGTTTGGGACTCTGACTCGTGGTGAGGAGAGTGGTTAGAGGCAGGTCTGGAACTTCATCGACTTGCAGCCCCTGCACTCCTCCTTACCGCTGTACACCTTTTGTGGACAACACTGCCACTTGGTGGTGATGTGCCACAATAACAGGACCCCCTGATTTGTGGACTCCATTGTCACCAGGTGGCTCTCTGCCGCAATAACGCTGAGCGACAGAAATGTGACGCTGCAGCCTGCTGAAATGTTTATTCAAGATTCAGGGTTGTTTAATTCCATTTCCAGCAGACACATGTAAATGATGTCGAAATAATTATTACTCCGGCTCCAATATAGCACGAAAACACAATAGTAACAACATATATCCACAGCTTATATACTGTGCACGGACTGATTGTATGTCCATAAAGTGACGCTCGGCATAGGATGCCTGCATATAAGATGACAGACAAGAAATGATAAAGTAGAGGTGTTTGGTGTTGTGGAAGGGTGGGTTAGAGGGTAGAGATAATTATCAGTTTTACTGCTTGGGAAAAGTAGCTGTCTCAGAGGCTGGTAGTCCTGCTGAGGATCCTGCGCATCTACCCGCCAATGAGAGTGAGATGAATAGTCCATGAGTGGGATGGGTGGAGGTAGATTGTGAAAATTAGATTGGTGCTTGATCTCAAGAGAGGGCATTTGGAAAATACTAATGAGATGCTTTTAGAGTAGCTTGTAATTGTGCCCTCTTGAGAAATGTTGATTCTGGATTGGGTGTTGTCCAAAGAACCAAATTTGATAAGGGAACTTATGGTAAAGGAACCATGTTGACGCTATGATCATAACATGTTGCAATTCACCCTGCACTTTGACAGGAGAAAGGTAAAACAAGATGCATCATTATTAGTAGGGTGAGGGGAACTACGGAGGCACAGGAGAGGAGATTACTAAAGTTGATTGAAGGGGACACTAGCAGGGATGATGGCAGAATAGCAATGGCTGGAGTTGCTCCACTTGACACACTCAGGGTTGAAGAGAAACACATCATATTCCAACTGCACAGCTCCAACCTGAAGGCATGAATATCGATTTCTCCTTCCAGTAAAAAAATTACTGCCCACCTTTCCTTCTACTTTCTCCCGTGTAACATAACTTTACACATTCTGACCACTGACATCTGGGACTTCCATATTCCTGCCAGTGTCTTCTACAGATAAGAGTGATGTACGATGCTTATTCAGTTCATCAGCCATCATCTTTCACCCTCACCCCATTAATACCTCTACAGCATCATTTTCCATTGGTTTGATATTCGCTTCTGTCTCTCTTTTACACTATATGTACCTGAAGAAAAAATAGTACCCTCTTTAATATTGCTGGCTAGCTCACCTAAGTATTCCATCTTTTCCTTCTTAATGATTTTAGTTGCATTCTGTTTGCTTTTAAAAGCTTCCCAATCCTCCAACTTCCAGTAATTTTTGTGCTGTGCCCTCTCTTTGTTTTATATGTTGTCTTTGGTTTCTCTTATCAGCCACGGTTTTGTCACCTTACCTTTAGAATACCACTTCCTCTCTGTGACTTCTGAATTGCTTCTAGAAATTCCAGCCATTGCTGCTCTGTTTTCAACCCTGCCCGTGTTCTTTTCAAATCAATTGTGAGAATTTTTTCTCTCATGCCTCTCAAATTCTCTTTATTCCACATCTGTCTTTAGTTTCTCCTTCTCTAATGTCGGGGTGAATTTGATCACATTAAGAACACTTGCCCCTAAGGGTTCTTTGGACTCAAGTGACCTAATTAATTCCAGTTCATTACTACACCCAATCCAGAATAGCTGATCCCCAAGTGGGCTCAACCACGAGCTGCTCTTAAAAAAAAGCATCTTGTAGGCATTCTAGGAATTCCTCCTCTTCAGACCAACACCATCCTAATTTTCCTAATCACCTGCATGGCAATCCCTCATGACTTTTGTAACATTGCCCTTTTGGCAGGCATTTTCTATCTCCCATTGTAATTTGTGGACCACATACTTACTACTGTTTTGGGGTCACTATACAATTCCCATCAGGGATTTTTTTGCACATATGCTGTTCCTTAATACTACCCACAGATTCTACACCGCCCAACCCTATGCCACCTGTTATCTAATGATATTATTTAATATTTCACCAACAGAGCCACACAACCCCACAGCCGGCTTGTTATTAAACTAAACATATAAATATCTGGGAAACAAGGGGACCTGCAGATGCAAGAAATCGAGAGAAATTCACAGAACGTGCTGGAGAATCTCAGCAGGTCAGGCAGCATCTATGGATGGGAATCAACATTTCCGGCCATGACCCTTCTTTGGGCCTGTTGATAACCACGTATCTGAAAAATCAACAAGCAAAAACAACAGAAAGTAGTGCAATATTGGGAAAACCATTGACAACATTTATTTCAAGGCTTTAAAAAACTGTGGAACAGAGCTCAATAGTCATCAAATACAACAAAGGCAATAAACACTTCCATCAATACCGACATTGACTTTTTTTAATGAAAATATCTTAGTCCCATTTCAATCAGTAAAATTTACAAAGATAAGTAAGAACTGAAATGACAAGTTTAGAAAAGACTATTTACACTCAAACCCACTGAGATTAACACTACCTTGGACAGAAGGAGGAAGAGGAATAACAGACATGAGAAAAAAAATCACATAAGACCACAACACAAAGGAGCAGAATAGGCCATTTGGCCCATCGAGTCTGCTCCACCATTTCATCATGAGCTGATCCAATCTGCCCTTTAGTCCCATTCCCCCACCTTCTCACTGTAACCTTTGATGCCCTGACTACTCAGATACCTATCAATCTCTGCCTTAAACACACCCAATGACTTGGCCTCCACTGCTGCACGTGGCAACAAATTCCACAGATTCACCACCCTCTGACAAAAAAAAAATTCTCCGCATCTCTGTTCTGAATGGGCGCCCTGCAAACCTGACGTCATGCCCTCTTGTACTAGACTCCCCCGGTCACTCTCGCGATTGCATTCAGCAACGGGGGTGGACAAATATCCAGCCTACAGCTTATTGAAACTTTCTCCCCAATGTGAACCCGGTCGTGTGTTACAAGGTTAGATTACTGAGTGAATCCCTTCCCATATTCACAGCAGGTGAACGGCCTCTCCCCAGTGGAACACAATGTTGCAGCCTTGGTGGAGACGGTTGACAGAATCTCTTCCCAAAGCCTGAGCAGACGATCTGTGGTGTGAACTCGCTGGTGATTTAATAGATGAGATGATCGTGTGAATGCCTTCCCACATTCGCAGGTCGACGGCCTCTCCCCAGTGGAACTCACTGGTGTGCCAGCAGATCAGATGACTGAGTGAATCCCTTCAAACAATCTGAGCGGGTGAAATCCCTCTCTGCAGTGTGAACTGACTGGTGAGTCACTAGGTGAGATGATGTGGTGAATCCTTTCCCACAGTCTGAGCAGGTGAACGGCCGCTCCCCAGTGTGAACTAACTGGTGTGCTTGTAGGCTACCTAACTGTGTGAATCCCTTTCCACAGTCTGAGCAGGTGAACGGCCTCTCCCCAGTGTGAACTCGCTGGTGTGTCTGTAGGTTGGATGACTGAGTGAATGTCTTTCCACAGACTGAGCAGGTGAATGGCTTCTCCCCAGTGTGAACTGACTGGTGTCTCCGTAGGTGAGATGCCTGAATGAATCCCTTCCCACAGTCTGAGCAGGTGAACAGCCTCTCCCCAGTGTGAACTCGCTGGTGACTCTGTAGGTTGAATAATCGAGTGAATCCTTTCCCACAGTCTGAGCAGGTGAACAGCTTCTCCCCAGTGTGAACTTGCTGGTGTCTCTGTAGGTTAGATGACTGAGTGAATCTCTTCCCACAGACTGAACAGATGAAATCCCTCACTGCAGTGTGAACTGACTGGTGAGTCACTAGGTGAGATGATGTGGTGAATCTCTTCCCACAGTCTGAGCAGGTGAACGGCCGCTCCCCAGTGTGAACTAACTGGTGTGTTTGTAGGCTACCTAACTGTGTGAATCCCTTTCCACAGTCTGAGCAAGTGAACGGCTTCTCCCCAGTGTGAACTCGCTGGTGTGTCTGTAGGTTGGATGACTGAGTGAATGTCTTCCCACAGACTGAGCAGGTGAATGGCTTCTCCCCAGTGTGAACTGACTGGTGTCTCCGTAGGTGAGATGCCTGAGTGAATCCCTTCCCACAGTCTGAGCAAGTGAACAGCCACTCCCCAGTGTGAACTCGCTGGTGACTCTGTAGGTTGAATGATCGAGTGAATCCTTTCCCACAGACTGAGCAGGTGAACAGCTTCTCCCCAGTGTGAACTTGCTGGTGTCTCTGTAGGTTAGATGACTGAGTGAATGTCTTCCCACAGACTGAGCAGGTGAAATCTCTCACTGCAGTGTGAACTGACAGGTGAATCAGTAGGTGAGATGATGTGGTGAATCCCTTCTCACAGACTGAGCAGGTGAATGGCCTCTCCCCAGTGTGAACTCTCTGATGTACCTTCAGTTCAGATGACTGAATGAATCCCTTCCCACAGTCTGAGCAGGTAAACAGTTTCTCCCCAGTGTGAATTCTTTGATGGATCTTCAGTTTAGATGAGCAAGTGAATCCCTTCCCACAGTCTGAACAGGTAAACGGCCACTCCCCGGTGAGAACTCGCTTGTGAGCCATTAGGACAGATGACCGAGTGAATCCTTACCCCATAAATTCAGCAGATGACCAGCCTCTGCCCAGTGTGAACTGACTGGTGTGTCCACAGGTGGGAAGACTGACTGCATCCCTTCTCACACACAGCACAGGTGAATGGCCTTGCCCAGTGTAAACTTGCTGATATACATTCAGTTGAAATGACCGACTGAATCCATTCCCACTGTCTGAGCAGATGAATGGTTTCCCCCCTGATTAAAATGATGGACATGCCAGTAAGTCAGATGACCGAGTGAATCCCTCCCCACAGTCTGAGCAGGAAGGATGATCGAGTGAATCCCTTGCTCCATTTCTTAAATATCTGGACAGAGACAGCAAAACTATATTCGAGATTTCCGTAGACAAATTTCTTGTCATTTGTAACCTGTAAAAAGATTTTAAGAATCCATCAATGGGTGCAGGACAACATTTCAGATCACGTGAGTTGTCAAGGTGTGAACTGACATCACACTGTTACAGTGAAGTTCAACACAATTTGGATGGAGAAATCATCTTCTAACTGGGCACAGTGCTGGTATCTGGAATGAGCATTGAACGCTCTGATGCTCTTCCTGTCTCTCTAAGAATGGGGCATTTCTGCCATCTCCAATCTGTGACTTGGCTCAGTTTGACTCTCTCCATTGGTATAATTCCCTGTTCCCACTGAGCTGCATGGGTGCCTGGCCCCACAGTAACTGAAACACTCTCACACAAATAGCCGGCAGTGTATTCCACGCACCCACCACACTCTGTGTAAAATACTTACCCCTGACATCCCCTCGGTATCTACTTCCAAGCACCTTAAAACTATGTCCTCTCGTGTTAGCCATTTCAGACCTGGGGAAAAAAAACTGGCTATCCACACGATCAATGCCCCTCATCATCTTATACACCTAAAAACGGCTCAAAACATAAACAAGGAAAATGTACACTGCTTTGACGATTTCTTAGAAGTATACAACATTATGAGGGTATAGATAGGATATATTCAAGCAGCTTTTTCCACTGAAGTTGTGTGGGATGACAAACAGAGGTCATAGGTAAGTGGGGAAGGTGAAAATTTAATGGGAACATGTGGAAAAGCTCTTCACCGGTCGTGACAGTGTAGAATGAGATGAATATAAGTAGTGAAAATGAGCTCAGTTTCACCATTTAAAGGAAGTTTGGATGGGAGCCTGGATGGTAGGGATATGGAGGGTGATGGTCCTGGTGCAGGTATTTGCATTAGACAGCTTAAATGTTTTTTGGCATTGACTAGATGGGCCAAATATCCTGTTTCTGGACTGAACTTCTCCATGTTTCTGGGACAAAGAAGCTGGCCAAACTTGTTTGGATGGGAAAAGGTAGGAGTGACAACGGAGCAGCAATGGCTGGAGTTTCTGGGAGCTACTCGGGAGCTGAGTGATCGATACATCCCAAAGAAGTGGAAGCATTGGAAAGGCAGGAGGACATATCCGTGACTGAAATGAGAAGCCAAAGCCAACATAAAAGCCAAAGAGAGGGCAAACAAAAGAGCAAAGACTATTGGGAATCTTTTAGAAACCAACAGCAGACAACTTAAAAAAAAAAGCCAGATGAGCTCAGGGCGTGGAATCCTGATATTGTAGTCATTAATGGATCTTGGTAGCACCCAACAGTCAGAGGCATTTGGAGGAACAAAATATCCGGGGCCTCAATATCTCTTGAAAAGCAAGGTTCCCTGCACCTGTAACTTTTCAACTTTTATTTTGACAGGCACATACAATCTCCACATCCTCAAAATTTCACTTCTGAAGGCCTCCCACTTACAAGAACTCTGTTGCCAGGAATGAGCCTGTTCCAAACCACACTTGTCAGATGTTTCGGATACCATCAAAATTGACCTTTCTCCAATTTAGAATCTCAACCCATGATCCAGACCTCTCTTTTTCCATCTTTACTTTGAATCTCATGGCATTATGATCACAAATTCTGTCACCAGCCCTGGATCATTTCCTAACAGCTTATTGTTCACTTCTATATCAGAGATTCTACATACTGATTAAGGGCACATTTGACAAACTTTACCCCATCTAGTCCTTTTACAGTATGGGAGTCCCATTCAATATATGGAAAGTTAAAATCACTTACTGAATCAACCTTTGTTTATTGGCATGGTCCGCAATCTCTCTACAAAGATGTTCCTCTAAATTCCTCAGACTGTTGGGTGCAACCAAATTCCAATAATAGCTACAATATCATAATTCCCTGTCCTGAGCTCATCGGGCTTTCCTACGATGCTTCTTGCATTGTGATATACACAGCTCAGCACATTCATCACACTATGCTCAATCATTTGATTGCTGACCCTATCTGAGGTCTGAACAACATCTGACTGGTGTCAAGAAAACAAACTCTCCCTCATTGTCACAAAAACAAAGCTGATTGTGGATTACAGGAGGAATGGAGACAGGCTAACCCCTGTTGACATCAATGGATCTGGGTTTAAGAAGGTGAACAGCTTTAAATTCCTCAGCATAAACATCACCAAGGATCTCACATTGTGTGTACATACCGGCTGTGTTGTGAAAAGAGCACAGCAGGCCCTCTTTCACCTCAGATGGTTGAACAAGTTGGGGACGGGGACCCAAAATCCTGAGGACATTCTACAGGGACACAATTGAGAGCATCCTGACTGGCTGCATCACTGCCTGGTATGGGAACTGTGCTTCCCTTAATCGCAGGAAATGGCAGAGAGTGGTGCAGACAGCCCAGCGCATCTGTAGATGTGAACTTTCCACTATTCAGGACACTTACAGGGACAAGTGTGTCAAAAGGCCCAAAGGATATCGGGTACCAAATTCAACACAACTACAAACTGTTCCTGCTGCTACCATTCAGGAAACGGTACCACAGCAAAAGGACCAACAGGCTCTGGGACATCATCTTCTACCAGCCCATCAGACTGATTAATTCATGCTGATGCAATTGCATATCTATGTTATACTGACTGTTCTATGCACAAACTATTTATTATAAATTACTATAAATTACACATTGCACATTTAGATGGAGATGTAACGTAAAGACTTCTACTCCTCATGTATATGTATGTAAGAAAGTCAATTCAATTCAAATCACCCTCTCCACTATCTGTCCTGTCATTCTGGCTCCCATTCCCCCTACAAATCATTTTAACCACATCAGCACCCCCCTCCACCACACTTGCTCTCGCAGCCTTACCACTAGGTTATTAGTCCCCTTCCTGTTCTGTTCCCCTAACTAATGAATCCCCTATCACTCCTTTGACTTTCCTCTGCCAGGTAATCCACCCCAACAGTTTCTAAAGTGGTCCACCTGTTGCTGTGTTGGATAGCAACAAGAGTACTCGGCGATGGCTATTTAACCTCATTCCCCTTCCTGATTCTCACCCAGTTGCCTGTGTCCTGCACCTTGTGTGTAACTCACCTCTCTTCATGTCATATCTATCACCCCCTCCAACTCCTGGATGATCCGGAATTCATCCATTTCAAGTTCCAACTCCTTAAAGTGCAGGGTTACAAGCTGCAGCTGGATGCACATCTTGTAGGTGAGGGTATCAGGGACACTGGAGGTCTCCCCACCTTCCCACCAATGTCCCCTCTAATTTGTAATGACCAGTGTGCACATAAATCATGTACTGTGCATTTTTTTTACCCAGTGACATGTGCATAGTGAATTTTATACAGAGAGGTAATTAGTTTCACAGCCAGCAAATCACTGTTGATAAGTACTTTGATCTCCCGAGTTCGATCAAGTTCATCTGCACTCTCTCATAGCAAACTCTGTTAAGATTTGCAATTAAGATTTGTAATTAAGATTTGCACCAACACACTTGGTGGGTGTACCAATTCAAATAACATCTTGCAATAGTAATGCATGGGGTGTACGATGAATAAATATACGGTTGTAACCCAAGTCAGTCAACTTGTCAGGTGGTGGCAGTGCTTACGTGCCTTCCCTTTGACAACAGGAGCTCAAACTCCTGCAGGAGAATGTGCAATAAACTGTGGTGTCAATAAGAAGCTGTTCTCTCAAGTTTTATTCAGATTCAGCTTTAACATTTGGCATCATGAACAGGATCTCAATATGCAGAGCACCGAGCAGATGGGCTGAGTAAGCATCTGGACCACTCTGGGGACCGTGGAGGCTGACCGGGTACCCAATAGGTAATTTTCATTTGTCACTCACCGTCAGTTCCTTTGGACGTACGGTGCCTCGCCCAAGGCTGATCACATACCTTAACAGGATCGGGAAAAAAATCTGTCTGGAGACTCGTATAAGGTAGGCAAAATTTTTACTAAGTGGGCAGGAGGCAGTATTGGATAAAATTTATTAAGTGGCCAGGAGGCGGTACTGGGTAAACTTTACTAAGTGGGCAGGAAGCAGCCAAGTCAGGTAAATTCATCAATTGAGCAGGAAGTGCCTGCCGGGTAAATTTATCTGATTGTTAATTGAGCAGGAGGCTTTGTGCCCGATAAATTAATGAAAGATAATCGGTTAATTGCAGTCGATTGATACGAGTGTGCCAGGAGCAGCCCTACACAATTTTATGTGAGAGTTTTCCAGACAAGGAAAAAGATTTTCAAATGTTGAGTGCAGCACTCAAAATGTGGCCACGGACGGAGGGGGGTGGGGGAGCCTGCATTATTACCTCATGAGAACAAGCAGTAAATCTGATATGGAAAAAGAACTGAGGAAAGAAGTGGAAATTGTTGAAAAGGGAATGGAAGGAAAAGGCAGATGTAAAATGGAACTTTGCCAGCTATGCCACTGATGGCCTAGTGGCTTCAGCGTTGGACTTCGAGGCGAGAGGTCCCGAGTTCGAATCCAGCCGACTCCCTTGCACACTTTCATCTGTGCTGGGTTAGAGCTGGTGAACAAAATAACTCACCCAGCAGAAGTTACTGCTGTAACTTGCCTTGTACATGATTTCCCAACACCGCACAGCAGCGTGGAAGGAAATCCTCGGCTAACTGGAAAAAATTCTGAATGTGACATACCTTTAAAGTGGAACAGTATATTATCAGCAAGTTGGAGGAATAACGCATGTGAGAAAGGGATAGAGGTATGTACTGCAGAAGGAACGCCAAAGGTTGGGAGACGCTAAAAGCGGAGCGTGAATGGGTGGATGGGCGCCGAAAACGAGAGCAGGAAAAACAACGTAAGCAAACCAAGGCCGGCCCAGATAGGAGGGAAGGGTAGGAACGTCAGTCTAAAGTTTGAACTGATAGGGAAACATGGGATTCCGAACCCATGTCTGGCATATTGACCCTGGATGGCACTTTCACAGGAGACCAAGCCTTTAAACTGGGGGGACAAATACCCATTAATAATGATTTACTGCTCCAATGCTTACAAAGTTAGCCAACATTATTAATACAAATAATATGGATTGGCCTGACAATGACCAAAATCGAATGTGACGAGCTTTGACATATTATTAGGACCCGACTTTTAAATCCTGATCAACCCCAGAACTAATATTCTCCTGTTTGATTCTTACTAAGAGAGAGAGGGGGCAGAACTATTTGACTAGGCAGCATGTTTACACTTGCTCGCAGCTTGTGTTTATATAGTGTTATGATACCAGCCCTCTCCTTCCTGAGAATCGCAAGATCGCTATTAATTCAGGTCTTGGACCCAGGAAAAGAAAGAGAGACAACGCAACGGATTTGACCATTCTTTCTTGGAGACACCTTTGTGGATTGCGATTCTATGCTACGTGCCAGCTATCATGGCTACATGGACACCCTCGGGCAATGTGGGGTGGGGATTGTATCATCCCACCTTGACTGACATCTACAACTCCGCAAGTCAAGATAAAAAGGGGACTGCAGGAGGCAGTACCCTAGCGATGCACCAGAAGGAGACACCATCGCTTATCGCTCCCGTGATGACGGGAAGCTATTCGGAAGCCACGTGTGGTTCGTTTCCCCTAGCCTGGGGAGCAAGTGGCTGATAACACCGAAAAGGACTTCGAACTGACAATGGGGAACCCACGTTCCCGATTCAACGATTTGAGTCCAAAAGGCTGGCAAGTTTATTTTCTCACCAAAAATTCTCTCTCTCTCCAACATGTGAAATCCAGCGGTCCCCAAAAGGCTAAAAGCCTGCATGAACTCCAGAGACTTTGATATTTCTATCGGACAATATTTTTACCTCTAGACAAACGATAGAGCTACTTCTTATTGTTGATTATTACTATACCCGCGCTTTAGATTGAGTAGTGACGACGTATATTATCTGAATGTTTGTATTAACCTTACTTTTGTGCCCCTTTATAAATAAAAACGTTTAAAAATAGTACCATCAGACTTCAGCGGACCTCTCTATCTTTGCTGGTAACTGACCCAGTTATGGGGTACGTAACAATAGCTCACAGTTTGTTTTATTTAAGCAAGGACAGTCACAAACACAGTCAGCCAGAGAGAAAGAAAGAAGATGGAAGGTTCGAAACAAACGACCTAGTGGCCAAAGGTCACTGTTTGGGCTCTCCTATGCCCACAAGGGTGGGTTGATTATTGATTCAGTGTATACCGAATGTGTGATTGTCGCTTTGTTTGATCCATTGGAGTGGATCTGTTGGTTTGGGAGTATCCTGTGAGGACCACTTGTGCTAACCCTTGCCTGGGGGTGGTAATTCACTTGAAGAGGTAGCCCTGGGACCAATCACTGTTGGTGATAATTCGTATAATCCATATGGGGATTTTGTTGGAGTATCTCGTGGCTACCACTTTTGTTAACCCTTAGCTGGATTCGGGTGTGTTATGTGGTAACCACTTGTGAGAAGGGATATTCTGTGGAAATCACTGTCGGTAATACTTTGTGGTTGGATCTGGATTGGGAGTACCTTGCGGAAGCTACCTGTGTGTTAACCCTTGCCTGGGTGGTAGTTCCTTCTGAAGACAGTACTCCTGTGATAAGCTGCTTCTGGTGATAATTCGTATGAGGATTTAGAACAACAACGGATAAGACCTGCAGCGACTGTTATCTTGTTTTACCACTGTGGAATTTGTGGAATTCAACGTAATTGCCTTCTCCTGACATTCACCTTGGATTACAAATATCTCTCTCTCGTCATTGATTCCGTGGATGAACTGAACTTTAATACTTTACCATCTCAAGACTTTAACCTTGGTATTCCCTGAGCTGAGTGGTTTGGGAGTTATACTTACACATATGTGTACTCATAACACTTTTAAACTTTTGATTATTTTGCTTAATTTGTTATATTATAAGTAGATACGAATAAAGACAGTGGTTTTAACATCAAAACCAGAGTCCAGGTGTGGACTATAGCTGCTGGTTCAATTAAACCTTAACAGTGGTGTTTGTATCTATGTCTTTAAGAGGGCTTACCCCAGCACACAGGGGCCCCTATGTTAACACCTTTCTGTCTCTCTGTCACAACTGGGCCAAGCAGGTAGAACCAGGGGCCTGCTGGGTTTGTGCCGAAATTCCTCAGTATGGGAAAAGTATGATTCAAATGTCAGTAATCCCGCTCAGCTACAGTGAGGAACTCTCAGCCTGGGCTTTTTCAAATAACACCTGGGGAAGAGAGTGAGGAACTGTGGTCCAGTCTGTGATGACTGTGGCTGTCAATGTTTTGAGGGATGGCATCTCAGGCCCCCACCAAACGGAACTTACGACACTGGGAAACATTCATCCTGGCCATACCTGCAGGAGCCCTGCAGCGGAGAGGAATAACTGAGACTGAGCGATTTTGGATGATCGCTTTTCTCTCCTATGGTGTAGCCAGGAATTCACGAGAGATAATCAATTTGGATACAGCACTTGAGGAGCTGGCCACAATACTGTAGGGGCCCTGACAGAACACAGGCCCAAGTAACAGAAATATCCACTGAAATGATTGCAATCCGGCAAACAGTCGTACAGAATCGTACGGCTTTAGATTGTATCCCAGCTGAGAAAGGGGGAACCTGTGCTATTATTGACACAGAATGCTGCGCCTATATCCCTGATGAGTCTACTAACGTTACATCCCTCTCCGAGCACACTGCCAAGGAGATTGACAGCATCAAGGGAATAGGGCAGGATTTACACGGGTTCACCGAAGGGTCGAAATGGTGCTCTTCGAAGGCCTGTTCGGTAATATGTGGGGCATGATATTGCATTATGTCCTAAAAGTTGTACATATCATTGTTCTAACTACTGATGTATGCCGTTTTTACCCACTGAGAAGTCAAAGCTCTACTTGGTTGCTTTCTCTGTAAAACGTTACTGCGTTGTTGATCATGTAATGATCTAAAGGAGGGAATGATAAAGTATGTAAAAGTGTTAACACTTCGTTAAACAATTGCAGCCTGTTTTTCTGAAAGAAACTGCTGATGATCAACAGATGTACTAAGCCATGCTGAGCCATATTTCTTCTTGAGGGTAGCTAGCTAGGGTTTCAGGATGCTTATCTCCTTGTGCACTCATGTGCAGAGTTAAGACAGCTTCAGTCTGTTCTGTGTGTGCAAGCCATTATGACTATTTTGTAACTTGTCTTTAGGGGCTGTCATAGTAAATAACTTTTGGCTCCAGCCTGTCCTGTGTAGGGAGTATCTGGACAGATATATCTGTGGTGTGAGGGGAATTCGTGGATTGGGTGGGAACAGTCACAGTCTGTTCCTGTCTGAGTGACTAACTGAGTGAGCCCTGGGTGCTTGGAATAAAGAGTTTGTACTATACGCTCTCTGAGTGACTTAATCCGGATTCGACTTCGACAGAATGGGAGTGGTCTTAAAGGGCTGGGCTGCTGGAAGCACATTACCAGACCTGGACTGATTGCAACTGTGTCTGACAGAAGCATAACTGGTTATTCTGGGCACATTCAGTCTCCCTCTAACTATTTCCAACCTTATATTTTACAGGTATATAATGTCCAAAGGACCTGTGTTTGAGTAAATGAGACTCACTAAACTTTCTTATGACTGAATCACTGGGAACTCTGAGTCTCTTGATGCAGAGCTGTTCTCTCCAGTTGCTGTTCTCAGTCCTCAGGCCAGTTCACTTGTTGTTGTTCCCTCGTCTTCAGCAGTGGTTTGCTTCCAGTTGGGGTATTACTTCCAATAAACCTCTCACCGCAGGTCTAACTTTAACCAGAGAGATAATGAAGCACGTTAACATTAAAAAGGAGAACCAAACATTTCTGCTTAATGTTACTAAGAATAAAACTCACTGAAATTTAAACATTGAAGGCAGATATAATGATCTCAGTGAATAATCTTTTATTGTCCCTCACACATCACAAAATGATATGGGATAAGGAGGAGCCATCATTCAGTCAGGAACAGAATGAGGTGATTCGATCCATCTAGTCTGCCCCACCATTTAACCATGGCTGATTTTTATTCCAACACCATATTCCTGCCTTCCTCCTGTAATCCTGAGCTACTCACCAATCATGAATATATTAATCTCTGTCATAAATATACCCAATGGCAGCCTCAACCAACCTCTGCGGCAACAAATTCCACAGATCAGACATCTTTTAGCCAAAAAATTCTTCTCATCTCAGTTTTAAAGGGAAGCATCTTTATTCTGAGACTGTGCTGTCAGATCACAGACTCTACTTCTAATGGAAACATCCTCTCCATGTCCACTGTATCCAGGCTTTTCAGCATTCGGTAGGTTTACTTAACCATACATCCCTCCACCACCCACACCGTCCCTCTGAACTCCATTGAGCACAGGTCCAAAACAATCAAATGCTCCTCATACATAACATTGATTATTCCTGAGATTATTCTAGTAAACCATGTTAGCAACAATTGTACTGAAAACATTTCCAGGAATAAGAGATAAATTGGTACCAGGATAATATACAGTGTCAGCTGTGGTTTCTGTACTGTTCTACTAGCACAGAATGAGCCATTTCCATTTCCAGGTTAATTTTTGGAAATATAAACCATTCCAAGGTAAATGTAATAAAAAGAAACTAGAGTTATCAGAAATGCTCAGCAGGTAAGGAACAGCTTTGGGAGAGGAACAAACTTTACAATTCAGGTTAATAATGTTTCGTCAGAATGACTTCCAACATTTTCAGTTTTTATTGCAGATCTCCTGCAACTTGAGATTCTGCCTGATTTGCACCAACTGACAGACAGGTGACAGTGAGGGGAGATTTCCAAACACAGTTTGAACACCAAACTGTCTATTTCTACTGTTGTAAAAATGGAACTGCCCATTTACTCATAACCTGTCCCTGTGAGGATGGAATGGGAACTCATCCTCTCCTCAGACTGGCAGTCATTGCTTCCAAAGGAACTCCAAAAACAAATATCTGCTCCCAGACCAGAAATACTTGCTCAACACCTCATAAGCACAAGCAGCTCGATCCTCGCGTCCATTTTACCTGGATCAAAAACTATGATATCCCAGGACCCAACCTCACAGAGTCACACAGCTTAATCTGCCACTCACCGACCCTGAGAGTCTCACACATTGTCCTCCCATCTCACACTGGGTAGTGCAATCGGGGATTTCCCCACAACCAATGTCCAGCTGCTCAAAATTTCTGCTTCATTGCAGAAGGATGACCATTCAGCCCCATCTGTAGAAGCACTAACCAAAGTCAAAGCCAACACAGGACTAGAGTCCAAGCAGCAACTCTCCCAGTACTCTTTGCTGATTGTAATATGATGCAGTGTGTCAGCCAGTCACAGTTCAAAAACTAGTACTCCCACACCAATCCACAACAGAACTGGTACCTGATGACCCTCTAACTTTCCAGCTGACAAAAACTGATTCAGGAGATAACTCAGTGAGGATGAAAGTGTGAAAGAATACTTCACAATGAAGACAAGAAAGATTGCCAATATATATCATTGCAGAGGTATGATACAGGGTGGACCAAGGTTGACCCAGATAGTTGATGCATGTCACTGAAGTTGGTGGGAGAGAGACTGGACAGAGGTTGAACAAGATGGGCAGGGAATGAGCAGATGGAACCAGGTGGAGCAGAAAGCAAGGACGATCAATTATGGTTCTCCAGCAATACACAGATACTGAATTAATAGTACACACTACTGCATAGAGGATCTTAAAATGACAAAGTTAGAACAAACAACAAAAACATTGGCATTTAAACTTTGACCGTCACCAAATTTTTTATCAACACACCATAGAAAGTTTCCCATTCGGACACTTCACGCTTTGCATGGTAACTGCTTCGCCCATGACTGCAAGGAATGGCAGAGACCTTTGGATCCAGATCAGCAGATCACAGAAACCATTCTCCCCCTAGACTTCCCAGTCCCTCAGGAAAGCAGGTAGTGAAATCAAAGACTCCCACAACCTGGGTCGTTCTTGCTCATCCACCCCAATCCAGGAGAAGACAACAGCCATAAAACTCAAGGACAAATGTGAGGAGGCTCAGGAAGTGAGACAGTTGAGGGAAGTTAAAGGGACTCAGTGGCCAACATCAGACTCCCCAAGACAACATGGAGGAAGCATCACCTCACATCCGGGGACTCTGACCACACACCACATGATCTTGAGTCACTAACCAGAAGGCGGGGTAGATCTGCAGTAAACAGCATCACGTGACCTGTTGGTGGGTCTCCCATTTCAACTCTGTGGAAATAAACAGCCTGGGCTCCTGGTTTGGATCGTTCAATGCAGATTAAGTGAAATCCACATTTTTTTGAAGAGCCCAGATAATTGGAAAATAAATGAGTAATTGGCCCTCAGTTCAGCACTCACAGCTAACATTGGATCTCCCTACTCGGGATCGGTCTCAATACTCACTGATGGGAAAACGATATCTTCGGCCCACAGACAGTGATCTGACCCCTGGCTTCCTGACCCAGGAGGGGAGGACCATTTCCCAATCCCGCAGACGATCCGCTTCAGTACTGAGCAGAAAGGAAAACACCACCCAACCGGAGACAGTGAGCATGCGCGAAGAGATTGTTACATCTGTGGATAAATGAGAGGGGCAAACAGGATCACGTGACTGGTGGGGTCTCCCACCCCAGGCAGAGAGTCCAGCTACCAACCACTCTGTGGAAAGAGACAAACTTGCCGCTTACATCTCGTCTCACCTTAAATGTATTAGACATTTCAACCCCCAGGAAAAATACATTGTCTGTCCACACAGATTCATAATCAGGTTTATTATCACCAGCGTGTGGTGTAAACTTTGTTAACTTTGCAGCAGCATTTCAATGCAATACATAATATAGAAGAAAACAAAACAAAATAAAATTTAAAAAATTACAGTGTATGTATATCTGGGACCATTGCTCATAGTGATTGTTATAAATGACTTGGATGAGGAAGTGAAGGGATGTGTTAGTAAGTTTGCTGATGACACAAAGGTTGGAGGTGTTGTGGATAGTGTGGAGGGCTGTCAGAGGTTACAGCGGGACACCGAAAGGATGCAAAACTGGGCTGAGAAGTCACAAATGGAGTTCAACCCGGTTAAGTTTGAAGTTGTTCAATTTATTAGGTCAAACATGATGGCAGAATATAGCATTAATGGGAAGACCCTTCATAGTGTGGAGGATCAGAAGGATCTTGGGTTCTGAGTCCATAGGATACTCAAATCTGCTATGCAGGTTGACATCGTGGTTAAGAAGACATACGGTGCATTGACCTTTATTAATCGTGGGATTGAGTTTAGGAGCCGAGAGGTTTTGTTGCAGCTATATAGGACCCTGGTCACACTCCACTGTGCTCAATTCTGGTCACCTCACTACAGGAAGAATGTGGAAACCTTAGAAAGGGTGCAGAGGAGAGTTAAAAGGATGTTGCCTGGATTGGGGAGCATACATTATGAGAATAGGTTGAGTGAACTCGGCCTTTTCTCCTTGGATTGACGATGAGAGGTGACCTGATAGAGGTATATAAGTTTATGAGAGGCATTGATCATGTGGATAGTCAGAGGCTTTTTCCCAGGGCTGAATTGGTTACCACAAGAGGGCACAGATTTAAGGTGCTGGGGAGTACGTACAGAGGAGATATCAGGGGTGAGTTTTTTTAGTCAGAGAGTGGTGGAGAGTGGTGTAATGGGCTGCCAGCAATGTTTATGGAGGTGGGCATGATAGGGTCTTTTCTGAGATTTTTGTGTAGGTACTTGGCGGCACTGGAGAAAAACTAACTTAGAAAAATAGAGGGCTATGGGTAACCATAGTAATTCCTAAGGTAGGGACATGTCAGCACGACTTTGTGGGCCAAAGGGCCTGTACTGTGCTGTAGGTTTTCTATTATTCTATGAATAAATTACAAATTGTGCAAAAAGCAGAAATACTATATGTTTTAAAAGTGAGGTCGTGTTCAAGGGTTTAATGTCCACTTGGCTATCAGATGGCAGAGGGGAAGAAACTGTTCCTGTATCACTGAGTGTGTGACTTCAGGCTTCTATACCTTCCTCTCTGATGGTACCATTGAGAAAAGGTCATGCCCTGGGTGCTGGAGTTCCTTAATAATGGACGCTGCCTTTCTGAGACACTGCTTCTAATCCTTTGGTAATCTTATAAACGTCTATTCAGTCTCACCCCAGCCGGCACGGCTCCGGAGAAAACAACATAAGATTGTCCAACCTCCCGTTAAAGCTCAGGCCCTCTAATCCAGGCAATATCCTGGTAAACCTCTTCTGCGCCCTCTCCAAAGTCCCGACATCCTTCCGAGAATGGGAGCGACCAGAACTGTAAGAAACACTCCAGATGTGGCCTAATTAATCTTATAAAGCTGCAACACAACTTCCCGACTTTTGAACTCAATGATAAAGACAACCACACTATTTGCCTTCTTAACCACCCGATCAATCTGTGCGGACTCTTTCAGGGAGCGATGATCTCGGACTCCAAGATCCCTCTGATCATCAACACTCTTCAGGGTTTTGCATTTAACAGTGTACTGTCTCATACATTCGACCTACCGAGCTGCCAAGGTGATCATCACTAATCAAATCTCACTGAGATTTCTCAGGTCCTGTTGAATTTATTGCCAAGTGTGCAAGTACGGGAAGGTACAGGGACAGAGAAACACTGACTTGTGGCAGCATCACAGGCAAGTACATTCAGATAACACACGGAACACAAATTGTACAATTCTCTGTCAGTAACAATATGGAAATATGTTTTACTTCATCTTGCTAATAGGACCAGAACAACAGGGGCTGAGCGGCGGCTCATCTCAGACGGCTCGGTGTGAAGGTCTCACAACCCGGACCGACCCCGGCAGATTCTGTGAAGGAAGCGAGGCGAGGCCGCCAGTTCGGGAAAGTTCATCCCCTCCCCCTTCAGGTTTCCCCGATCACCTTGTGTTTCTCTCTCCCTCCCCACCCCCACCTTTTATTCTCCAGTGCTGCCGAAGGGTTTCGGCCGCTAATGTCGACTGTACTCTTTTCCTAGATGCTGCCCGGCCTGCTGAGTTCCTCCAGCATTTTGTGCGCGTTGCTCGCATTTCCAGCAACTGCAGAATTTTTCTTGTTTGAGTTCGGGAAAGTTAACTCACTACCCAACGTCAGAACTCCCCGATCGGTACCGGCTTCAATACTCACCGAAGGAAAATTGTTGGTGTTGCCCCGCAGAGAATAATCCGTCTCCGGCTCCCCGTCCAAGGGGGCGGGATCCCCCTCCCCATCCCGATCTCACCGCCGACCCGCTTTCACAAAGAACGAAAAAACAGCACTACCTAGCCCGGGAATGTGAGCATGCGCAATGTGCTAATTGCGTCATCAGGCGGTGGGCGGGGCCTCGGAAACAAACCCATAGATGTTTCCGATCTGCGGTAAAACGGGATCACGTGACGAGTGAGGGTCTCCCACGTTACCCGGTGACTGTTCCTCGCCCTTCACACACTGCCCTGCCCACCGCCGCATTTCCCAAATTATTTTATTATTTCCAAATTTAAACTAGATGCGTATTTAGTTTATCCAACCATATCTTCCCCGGTCCCGTTCCCTCCAGCCCCAGGTCACAGAGCTCTCAGAGTTAGAGTTTCGATTCCCACCCCATCCCGACACACAATTCAGTCCCACACAGGAAATGTGCAGGTTTCATTTAAATCAGTCTATGTCAGTAAACATTATTTTCTATTCACATTCCTCCGGTGAGAAACAGCAGCAGGAGGCCAATCAGCCCTTCTAACCATCAACAAGATGGCGGCTGTTCTCCCTTCTCAGCCACATACTTCTGCCGATCCTCATTTCCTCGAATCCCCTCGGTCTCCACACATCTGCTGTTCTCTGTTTTATGTGAGGACGATCACTGTGTATTCACCGCTCTCTGTGGGGGATTTACAGACATTCACCACCCTCTGGGTGGAGACATTTCTCTTCATCTCAGTCCTAGACAGTCCACCCCCTGTTTCAGAGACTGGGATCCCTGGTTCAACCGGTAATGATGTTGTGCATTTCAATGTGATCACCTCTCTGTCCTCGATTCTCTAAATGAAAGGGTTATCACATTTGATCTTTCTTCATATGATGACCCCACCACTCCAGGGATCAGTCTGCTGAATCTTCATTGCACGCTTTATAACAAATACTCTCTAACCTCTTTGTTCATCCTCTATGGAATTAATTTCCATTTTCTGTAGCCGCTTGTTGCTCCAACTACTCAACCCCCACCCTTGTCACTATTTCCACCTTCCCACCTCCCCCCTCACCTGGATCCACCTCTCACTCTCCAGCTCTTGCCCCATCCCCACCCCTCACCTCTTTTCTCTGACTATTTCCCGTCCACTCTCAGTCCAGAGGGAGGGTCTCGGCCCGAAATGTTAACCGTCCATTTCCCTCCACAGATGCTGCATTCCACAGCATCTCCACAGATCTCCACTGAGATCCTCAGGCAGCGCCTTTGTCTCCTGGTAAACTAACACCCTGACAATGTGGACCATAGATACCCCTTCCTCTAAAAGTCATCGAATCACTCAGACAGCTAATCGCTGACAGGAATTATATTTGTTGGTCATTACATTCCAGCTAGATGGAGTTGTTGGGGAGTTCAGCGTGTCCCAGTGAAAGAGCCGAACGGCCGAGCAGTGTCTGGACCATAGGGAGATGCGCAGGCGCGCTGCCGACACTATGCGTCGCAACACTGGGACAGTCCGAGCGGCGGTGCGCAGGGGCTGATGTCGGGTTTGTGTAAATCGGCGGCCGGTAGCAGTGAGAAAGGGCCTGGCCCGAGCTTTGCCGGGTGGCTGTGGGCTCCAGGCTCTCCTCAGCCCCGGTTTTAACTTTGCCACCGAGCCAGGGCTGTGGGATCAATTCCTTGTGGTTTTCCAAGGGGTTTGGGGAGAATGGGCTCTGTCTGTGTGTGTGGGTAGAGGTTATGAGTGGAGTGCAGGTGTGGGGTTGTAGGCGGGATGGGTTCTGTTGGGAGAAAGTGGGATGATTGGACATTCCGTGATACGGGGAGGATGGTCCCGAAACAAATTAACTTGTAAACAAGGGACGATCTGGTGAACTGGATCAGACAGCTTAGCTCGCGTGTCCTTTCAGGAAACAACAATTCTCTCTTCATATTAATGACTGTCTAAGATTGCTGTTCACAAGATTATGATTTACAAGATTGTGTGTTACAGAGTCCCAGAGTCTAGGACAGCTGTCACCGTCATGGGCTGCGAGTGCAAATTGGGAAGGGGGAGGGTGTGTCAGTGACCAGTGCATCAGAGTACACGGGTTTCCACATCCTCCTGTGAGGTATAAATGTCCTTACAGTGAATTCGGATATGCTGGCATATCGGGAGTCTGAAAGGGAAAGGGAATAGGGAAGGGGCTGAGGAGAGAGTTTTAACAGGAGAACATGTTCAGGGGTAAAGGGGTACAGGAGCACAGGAGCAGTCTAGTAGATCGTCTGAATTTTTTTTTGTTTTTGTAACCTCACAGATGGAGACTGAGGAAAGAGCTTGTTAACGGAGGATACCCAGAGGCGAGCAGGTCAGGCACGGAATCAGGAATTGAATTGAATTGACTTTATTTCATACATTCATGAGGAGTAAAAAATCTTTACGTCATGTCTCCAACTAAATGTGCAACGTGCAATCATAGTAATTTATAATAGTTTATAATAATTAAAACAGACAATGTAATATAGAGTACATTCAAGTCAGCGTCAGTTCATCAGTCTGATGGCCTGGTGGCAGAAGCTGTCCCAGAAAATGTTGGTCCTGGCTTTTATGCTGCGGTACCGCTTCCCAGATGGTAGCAGCTGGAATAGAGTGACGGAGATGTGATTTCCTGTGTCATGGGTACAGACAGTCGTCTCAAGTGAGGAGTTTGTGTGGAGATGCAGCTTCCCTGGAGGTGGAGGAAAGAGGACACACCAACAGGTGGAACCAGCTGTGGGAGGACACGGTTTGTCAGGTCTGACGATGAGCTGAATGTACCATAACCTTCAGACTGAATCAGAAAACCATTCTGAGGGTATTTGAAATGTCAGAAGCAGGGGAGATGTGATCACATGTGCAGAGGGCAGGGGTTGTGTCTACAGACCCTCAGTGAGATGGTTCAAGTTACAATGTGCAGGGATGAAAACACGGTGTTTGGTGCCGGATTTAATCACTGAATCTGATACAGTGGGAGGGTTAGTTTTGCTGTAAGGCAGCAACATTAATGGAAGAAGACACAGAAACTTCATCAATTGCCAGTTGTTTAGCAGAAGTGACCAATCTCTATGCTACCTTGACAGAACCTGATACTCACAGTGATGACAAAGGGGTTCAGTCTGGTTTATTTCAGGTTGGAGAGGGGTGTGGAGTTTTGAAATCAATGCCTTGCGGTGCCACCATCGTTAATTTATCATGTCCGGAGTGGTGGATCACACAGCACGGAAACAGGCCTTTGGCCGGCCATACCTGTTCTGACCATCCACTCACTATCTACACTGGTCCCATTTATCAGCACTCGGTTCATAGCCGACTGTATCTCGACAGTTTCAATGCTCATCCACTTCGTAAATGTTGTGAAGGAACCTGCCTCCACCACCACCTCGGGCAGTGAGTTCCAGATTTCAGCTACCCTCTGAGTGAAAAGTCTCTTCCTCAGTTCCCTCTAAATCTCTGCATCCTCTGCTTAAATCCATGCCCTCTGATCTGTGACACCTCTGTCCCAGGATCGGGGCCGATATGGGCATCAGTGAGGCCTTTGATAAGGTTCAGCATGGTAAGTTGCTGTGGAAAGTCAGACCACACGGGATCCAGGCAGAGCTGGCTCACTGAATGCACAGTTGTCTTGATGGTAGGAAGCAGAGAGTGATGGTGGGAGGCTGTTTATTGGACTCGAGGCCCCGACCTAGTGAGGTTCCCCAGGGTTACACCCCATTGCTCTCATTATTCATTGATATTTAATGATATTTGCATTTGCACAGTTTGTTGAATTCTATGCTCTAGTTGATCTTTCATTGATCCTGTTACTATTCTAAAGATTTGCTAAGTGTTCCTGTAGGAAAAACAATCTCAGGGTTGCATGTGGTGACATATATGTACTCTGATAATAACATTTACTTTGAACATCAAGCATTGCTACTTGTCATCTAGATCAGTAATTTGGTTAAGAATGTACAGGGTACGGATAGCAGGTTTGCAGCAAGTTCAAACAATTGGTTTTTCTTAAAGATATTAAGTATAAACTCTCCGCTCTGTTTCCCTCTCCGCACTCGACCACCCACTCCCGTCTTCCTTCTCTGCCCCGTCCTCCCTCTCACCCTAACATTGGACATACATTCAGTGTGAAAGTGAATTATTTTCGGGGAATCTGAAGGGGAATTCTTCACTCAGAGGTTGGTGGGAGTGAGGAATGAGCTGCCAGTGGAAGTGGAGGATGTGGGTTTGATTTAGACACTAAAGAGGAATTTGGGTGAGGACGTGGATGGGAGGTGTATGGAGGCTCTGGTGCAGGTAGTTGGAAATGGGCAGTAACAACAAAAACAGGTCAGCATTGACTGGAAGGGCTGGAAGTTTCAGTGCTGCTTGGCTCTGTGATTCTAATAATATTGTGATTTGTAATTTCCACATTTAGTACATTGCTACTAATGTCTGAACCCAGAAATTTACTCAAACAAGAACTGAAAGACTCTTGACTGGCTACAGAAAGCGTTTACAAGCTGTGATACTTGCCAAATGGGGTGTTACTAAGCACTGACCATGCAGGGTGCCCAAACTTCTGCTTCTGGCCCTTATCTTTTTTTGCTATTTTGAAACTGTAAAAGATGGAAATAAAATGTAATCTTGCTTAAAATATTAAAGAAATGTGTCATCTTTAACTTTATGCCTCTTGTAATCAGGTCATCTGTAACTCGCTTAGCTATTCACAGTAACAGAAATTTTGAACAGGGGTGCCTAAACTTTTGCATGCCACTGTGTATATCCTGTGCCTTCCAAAAATTCCAGACATTGCTGCTCTGTTTTCATCCCTGCTCGTGTTCTTTTTAAATCAATTTTGACAAATTTTTCTCTCATGCCTCTCTAATTCTTTTTATTCCACATTTGACTTTAACTTCTCCTTCTCTAATGTCGGGGTGAATTTGATCACATTAAGATCACTTGCCCCTAAGGGTTCTTTGAACTTCAGTTACCTAATTAGTTCCGGTTCATTACAACTCCCAATCCTGAATAGCTGATCCCCAACTGGGCTCAACCACGATCTGCTCTAAAAAGCATCTTGTAGGCATTCTAGGAATTCCTCCTGTTCAGACCAACACCATCCTGATTTTCCTAATCACCTGGATGACAATCCCCTATGACTATTGTAACATTGCCCTTTGACACGCATTTTCTATCTCCCATTGTAATTTCAGGATCTCATACTTATTACTGTTTGAAGGTCTCTGTACAATTCCCATTAGGGATTTTTTTTTTACATTTGCTGTTTCTTAATTCTACAACTTCCAACCCTTTGTCACCTCTTTCTAATGATTTTATCTAATATTTTACCAACACAGCCACACAACCCCACTACCAGCTTGTTTTTGTCTTCTTCCTTCAATAAATATATAAGTATCTGAGAAACAAGAGGACCTGCAGATGCTAGAAATCTAGAGAACTACACACAAAGTGCTGGAGGAGCTCAGCATGTCAGGCAGCATCTATGGATGGGAATCAACATTTCGGGCCAAGATCCTTCACCGGGACTCTTGATACCCACATATTTGGAATATCAACAACCAAAGAAATAGAAAGTAGTGCGAAATAGGGAAAACCTTTGAAAAAATTTAGGTCACGGCTTAAAATGGCCTGTCAAACAGAGCTCACTAGTTAACAAATACAACAAAGGCAATAAACACTTTCTTCAATACCGGCATTGACTTATTAATAAGAAAAATATATTGGTCCCATTTCAATCAGCAAAATTTACAAAGGTAAATAAGAATTTTAGAAAGCTTTAGAAATGAGTATTTACACTGAAACCCACTTAGATTAACACTACCTTGGGCAGGAGGAAGAGAAATAACACATGAGGAAAGATCACACAACAGTCAGATAAAACTTCTATATTTTCAAGAAAAATGAACTGGATTCAGCACTCCATGTGTGTATATACAGTTGTGATACGGAATACAGATCAGAAAAATTAAATGAGAGGCCAACTCAGAAAAATAAATCATCACTCTGGAAGAAAACATTGATAAGTGGAATGAGTATGGCATCGCAACAATCTGAGCAGATCAGATGTTGACAAGGAAGCATCGAGCACCTGACTGAGAGTTGGACACCTCTTCTCAGAAACAGAGGGATTCCTTGCAGGAATACAGGACAAGATGGTTAACAAAAGGGGAAAAAATCAAAAATACATACAATATTGTTTGTATTTAAGGCAGTAAGTGCAGAAAAGGCCAAGATAAACCAGACACAATCCAACACATTCCAGGATCCAGCAGGAATTTAGCTCAATCTGATTACTTATAAAGATACAATATCATTCACCAAATTCTTGCTTTAAATACTGACTCATGATTGCCCTCCATCACTTCATACAGGCACTGTAAGTTCAAGCCTGATCCAGGTTTAGAGTCAAAATCTTATAAATTATATGACAATCAATACATTATTTCAGATAGGACAATCCATAATAACTATCCAGATATAATATTACAGGATAAACAAGCGGGAATAACACCCTCAATAGATGAAACCATTCCCAACACACAGATGTCACACGGGTATAGTTTGTATCATCAGTCAAACCACCAAAAGATTTTCTCTATCAATCTGCTTCCAAATGTTGCTACTCTGTCATTTGTTGCCACGCCCTGCTGCTGATTCCCTTCTCATAATAAGTTCTTACCCCGACCATCGTCCAGATCTCCAAACTCTGCCCTGTCCAGACCCGCCTCTGGTTTCTGACCCTGCTCCATTGAACATCCATCTAATGGTTTCCCATTCTGCTTTCAGTCTTTAGAGGACAGTGGTGTTTTCGACAACCCTTTAGAAGCAGAGAAAATGACCCACAATGTGGAAATGAGTAAGGAGGGTAACTAAAAAATTAATTCTTCCTCAGCCCAGAGATTTCAGGGGTAAAGAACATCTCTGACAGAACTGCAGTCAGCTTAACTTCTTCAGTCTGCAGAGAACTCAAGGGAAACCTCTTCACCCACAGAGTGGTGACTGTTTGGAACCCATCACTACAGAGAGAGGAAGAGGTGAAGAACAGGGGAAGATTTAAAAGGACTGTCCTGGAACAGAATCACTAGCAGGGTCCAGCCGGCCTGAGTTGACTCTCTACTGTACAATAGGTGTGATGTAAATTCACCAAGGACAGGGTTTAAAATGGAACTGATTTCTCAGATGCAGAATATTAAACTCCTGTCCCATTAAAGGTGAATATGCAGCAGAAGAAACTCCTCCCATGCCCAGTGACCAGGGTGCAGAACTGGGTGTGGTGAGCAGCAGCAATAATTGCAGAGTTCAGCACCAACAGTCACTCTCGAAATTGCATTCAGCAACGATGATGGACAAATATCCAGCATGAAGTTTATCGAAACTTTCTCCCCAGTGTGAACCCGGTAGTCTGTCACAAGCGTAACACGCTGTAAGGTTTCACTGCCAATGTAATGGTTTCTCTGTAGCAGCAATGTTTAGGTTACGACTAGAGATAACAGGGTTTTGGAATGAGAGGCTTTCCAATGGCAGAAATTGTTTTTTTTTTCTTGTGAGTTTGGAAGAGAGATTATTGTGTTTTTTTGCTGGGGAGAGATGAAGAGACAAGAATGGAGAAAGCGGGCCCTTTTTATTTTATTTTGTTTTCTTTACTAACTCTATGGTCAGAAAATGAATTATAAAGATCAATCATTAAATCACATATTGTGTTATTTCAGGGGACACACCACACAGCATCCACCCAAATGAGATTTCTTATGTTTGGCCGGGCTGGGTGGCTATCACCCCCTTATATTAAGCTGCTAGCCGAAGCGAGGGTTACATCAGGTTAGATGACTGAGTGAGTCCCTTTCCACGTTCACAGCAGCTGATTCACCTCTCCCCATTGTGAACCAGGTAGTGTGTCATAAGGATAGATAAGTGACTGAATCCCTTCCCACATTCACAGCAGGTGAACGTCCTCTTCCCAGTGTGAACTCAATGATGCACAATTTGGTTGATTTGGTTGAGAGATACTTTTCCCAAAGTCTGACCAGTTGATCGGCCTCTACTCAGTGTGAATTCGCTGGTGTCTCTGTAGTTAAAATGACTGAGTGATTGCCTTCCCACAGTCTGAGCAGGTAAACGGCTTCTCCCCAGTGTGAATTCGCTGATGTACCTTCAGTTGGGATGAACAAGTGAATCCCTTCCCACAGTCTGAGCAGGTAAACGGCTTCTCCCCAGTGTGAATTCGCTGATGTACCTTCAGTTGGGATGAACAAATGAATCCCTTCCCACACTCTGAGCAGGTATACGGCTTCTCCCCAGTGTGAATTCGCTGATGTACCTTCAGTTGGGATGAACAAGTGAATCGCTTCCCACAGTCTGAGCAGGTAAACGGCTTCTCCCCAGTGTGAATTCGCTGATGTACCTTCAGTTGGGATGCACAAGTGAATCCCTTCCCACAGACTAAGCAGGTGAACGGCCTCTCTCCAGTGTGAATTCGCTGATGTACCTTCATTAGGGATGAGCAGGTGAATCCCTTTCCACAGTCTGAGCAGGTGAATGGCCTCTCTCCAGTGTGAACTCGCTGATGTACCTTCATTTGGGATGAGCAAGTGAATCCCTTCCCACAGACTGAGCAGTTGAATGGCCACTCCCCAGTGTGAACTGACTGGTGTACCAGTAGTGCGTGTGACAGAGTGAATCCTTTCCCACAGTCTGAGCAGGTGAATGGCCACTCCCCAGTGTGAACTGACTTGTGTACCAGTAATTCGTGTGACTGAATGAATCCCTTCCCACAGTCTGAGCAGGTGAACGGCCTCTCCCGAGTGTGAATTCGCTGATGTTCCTTCAGATGGGATGACCGAGTGAATCCCTTCCCACAGTCTGAGCAGGTGAATGGCCTCTCTCCAGTGTGAACTCGCTGATGTACCTTCATTTGGGATAAGCAAGTGAATCCCTTCCCACAGTCTGAGCAGGTGAACGGGTTCTCTCCAGTGTGAACTCGCTGATGTTCCTTCAGTTGGGATGAGCAATTGAAACCCCTCCCACAGTCTGAGCAGGTGAATGGCCTCTCCCCAGTGTGAACTCGCTGGTGTCTCAGTAGGTGAGATGCCTGACTGAATCCCTTTGCACATTCCGAGCAGATGAACGGCCTCTTGCCAGTGTGAACTCGCCGGTGTGTCTGTAGTTGACATGATCGACTGAATCCCTTCCCACATTCTGTGCAGGTGAACGGCCTCTCCTGAGTGTGAACCAACTTGTGTCCCAGGAGATCGATTGACCGAGTGAATCTCTTCCCACAGTCTGAGCAGGTGAATGGCCTCTCTCCAGTGTGAATTCTCTGATGTAGCTTCAGCTGATATGACCGAGTGAATCTCTTCCCACAGTCGGAGCAGCTGAACGGCCGCTCCCCAGTGTGAACGCGCTGATGTACCTTCAGTTCCGATGAGCAAGTGAATCTCTTCCCACAGTCTAAGCAGGTGTATGGCTTCTCACCAGTGTGAACTCGCTGATGTACCTTCAGGTTAGATGATGAAATGAATCCTTTCCCACAGAATGAGCAGAGGAACGGCCTCTCCCCAGTGTGAACTAACTTATGTCCCAGTAGGTCGGATGACCGAGTGAATCCCTTCCCACAGTCTGAGCAGGTGAATGGCCGCTCCCCAGTGTGAACTCTCTGGTGAGCCATTAGGTCAGATGACCGAGTGAATCCTTCCCCACAAATTCAGCAGATGACGAGCCTCTGCCCAGTGTGAACTGACTGGTATGTCCACAGGTGGGAAGACCGACTGAATCCCTTCTCATTCACAAGTGAATGGCCTTGTCCCAGTGTCAACTTGGTGATGTCCCTTCAGTTGAAATGACTGACAGAATGCATTCCCACTGTCTAAGCAGATGAATGGGTTTTCCCCCTTGTTTAAAATGACAGGCGTGCCAGTCGGTCAGATGATAGAGTGAAACCCTCCCCACAGTCTGAGCAGGAAGGATGATCAAGGAAATCCTTTGTTCCACTTCTTAAATATCTGGATAGAGACAGCAAAACTGGTGTGTGGTGTTCGAGATTCCCATAGATTAATTCTTTGTCATTTTTAACCTGTAAAAAGATTTACAAAATCCATCAAAGGGTGTAGGACAACATTTCAGATGAGATTACTTGAGTTGTCAAGGTATGATCTGGCAACACACTCTTACAGTGAAGTTCAACCAAAGTTGGAGAGAGAAATCATCTTCTAACTGGGCACAGTGCTGGTATCTGGAATGACCGCTTTACAATTCAACCGCCAGGAGTAAGATAGGTTAAAGTGCCGGGGTTAGGATTCAATGTATTTAAGTAAACTACTTAAGAACATTTTAAAAGCTATTATTAATGTTTTTTGAGAGGGTGATTTTCGATGCATATCATATTTTTACTGAGTTAAGTATTGTATGTAATTAGTTTTGCTACAATAAGTGTATGGGACATTGGAAAACATGTTGAATTTCCCCATGGGGATGAATAAAGTATCTATCTATCTATCTATCTATCTATCTAAACTCTCGGATGTCCTTCCTGTGTCTATAAGAATGGGGCATTTCTGCCATCTCCAATCTGTGACCTGGCTCAGTTTGACTCTCTCCATTGATATTATTCCCTGTTCCCACTGAGATGCATGTGTGCCTGGCCCCACAGCAACTGAAACACTCTCACAGAAAAAGCCAGCAGTGCATTCCATGCACCCACCACTCTCCGTGTAAAAAAAAAACTTACCCTGACATCCCCTCAGCATCTATTTCCAAGCATCTTAAAACTCTACTCCCTCGTGTTAGCCATTTCAGCTCTGGGAAAATATCCTCTGGCTATGCACACGATCAATGCCCCTCATCATCTTATACACCTAAAAAAGGGTCTTAACATAAACAAGGACGTCACACATTATACGTGATCGAGTTCATCTGCACGCTCACACTACCTATGTAGCAGGCGTGTAACGGGTAATGAAGGATTTTCTCACCAAAGCTTTTGTACATTGTCCATATGTGGTTTGCTTGCTAAACTACGCTTTAAAAAGTCAGATTTGCAAATATCACTCCACTTCTTCCCACTTGCAAATTCTCCAGCAACCTTTGCATCGCCACAATACACACAGGTAACAGCAGTTTCTATATTGGACATAAATATTTCCCCTGAACCCACCTGAGGAATTGAGAGACATATAAAAAAATCATTTTGAACCTATGTAACCTCTGGCTAAAAGAATAATTGGGACTGAATAGGAATTTTGAACTGAAGTGAACTCCGTTATCAGCATTTAGCTAAGACAGGCTCATAACCAGTTCTCTGTGGCTTGCAGAGAGACACACTGAGAGCTGATAACATTATACATTGTACTGTAGCGGTGTGCTACACGCAGCGCTAAAATAACGACACGGAGTCGGTAAACTGCAGCCAAATAATAAGTTTATTTCAACTTCACAGTATTGCTTTAAAGCCTGTCTCCCCCACCGGATACCTCGAGAGGCACGTACTGAAACCCCCTCAGGCTTTCTTCCTTTGTGCCTGCACTCTGGCTAATTGTCAGCCGGTTCGAGTGTGCTAGTAATTGGGTCGCCACATAAACCCCCCCCCCCCCCAGAACCGGCGATACACCCCCCAGTGTCCACAGTCTGGGCCGGGCCCTGTTTGGGAGGTCGGCCTCTGCGCCGCGGTGCCGGAAACTCGACCGGTTGCGCCAAGTCCACATGGGCCGGTTTGAGTCGGTCCACCGTGAAAACCTCCTCTCTCACCCAACGTCCAGCACGAAGGTGGACTTGTCGTTTCTGATCACCGTAAACAGCCCCTCGTAGGGCCGTTGCAGCGGTGGCCGATGCCCGCCCCGGCGTACAAACACAAACTTACAGTTCTGCAGGTCTTTGGGTACGCAGGTCGGGTTCTGCCCATGCTGCGAAGTGGGTATGGGGGCCAGGGCCCCGAGCCTCTCGCGTAGTCTGCCCAGGACTGCTACGGGTTCTTCCTCTCGCCCCCTTGGGGCTGGTATGAACCCCCAGGGAACGACCAGGGGTGCGCCGTACACCACCTCGGCCGACGAAGCGTGCAGATCGTCTTTGGGTGCCGTGCGGATGCCGAGTAGGACCCAGGGAAGCTCGCCCGCCCAGTTAGCTCCTGGCAGGCGGGCCATGAGAGCCGACTTCAGGTGACGGTGGAAACGCTCCACCAGTCCGTTCGACTGTGGGTGGTAGGCAGTGGTGTGGTGCAGCTGAGTCCCCAACAGGCTGGCCATCGCTGACCACAGGCTGGAGGTGAACTGGGCGCCTCTGTCGGAGGTAATGTGGGCCGGGACACCAAAGCGGGACACCCTGGTGGCGATCAGTGCCCGGGCGCAAGATTCAGAGGTGGTGTCGGGGAGCGGGACCGCCTCTGGCCATCTTGTGAACCGGTCCACGATAGTCAGGAGGTGCCGCGCTCCGCGCGACACTGGCAGGGGGCCCACGATATCCACATGAATGTGGTCGAAACGCCGGTGGGTGGGGTGGAACTGCTGCGGCAAGGCCTTGGTGTGTCGCTGCACCTTGGCCGTCTGGCAGTGCATGCACTTTCTGGCCCTTTCACGGACCTGCTTGCGGAGTCCGTGCCAAACAAACCTGCTGGAGACCATCCGAACCGTAGTGCGGATGGAGGGGTGCGCCAAGTTATGAACAGAGTCGAAAACACGTCGTCGCCAAGGTGGCGGGACGACGGGACGGGGCTGGCCGGTGGCGACGTCACAGAGTAGGGTCCTCTCACCTGGGCCTACGGGGAGGTCCTGGAGCTGCAAACCGGAGACTGCGGTCCTGTAACTCGGGATCTTCTCGTCTGCCTGCTGTGCCTCTGCCAGCGCCTCAAAGTCTACCCCTTGGGAAAGGGCGTGAATGTTAGGGCGAGAGAGCGCATCCGCCACGACATTGTCCTTACCCGAGACGTGCTGGACGTCCGTCGTGTATTCAGAGATGTAGGACAGAGGGCGCTACTGGCGGGACGATCAGGGATCGGACACCTTTGTGAATGTAAAGGTAAGCGGTTGTGGTCCGTGAACGCGGTGAAGGGCCTACCTTCTAAGAAGTACCTGAAATGCCGGATTGCCAGGTATAGCGCCAACAGCTCCCGGTCGAAAGCACTATATTTGAGCTCGGGTGGCCGCAGGTGTTTGCTGAAAAACGCCAGGGGTTGCCAGCGGCCCGCGATGAGCTGCTCCAGTACCCCACCGACTGCCGTATTAGATGCGTCCACTGTGAGGGCGGTAGGGACGTCCATTCTGGGGTGCACTAGCATCGCGGCATTCGCCAAGGCATCCTTCGTTTGAATGAAAGCGGCGGCGGACTCCTCGTCCCAGGTAATGTCCTTGCCCGGACCGGAGAGCAAGGCGAACAGGGGGCGCATGATCCGGGCAGCTGAAGGGAGGAAGCGGTGGTAGAAATCGACCATACCTACGAATTCCTGAAGGCCTTTGATCGTGGTGGGTCGGGGGAAATGGCGGACCGCATCTACCTTAGCGGACAGAGGGGTTGCCCCGTCTGTGGTAATCCTGTGGCCCAGGAAGTCAATGGTGTCGAGCCCGAACTGGCATTTGGCCAGGTTGATTGTTAGACCGTAGTCACTCAGTCAGGCGTAGAGTTGACGGAGGTGGGTCAGATGCTCCTGACGACTGCTGCTGGCTATGAGGATGTCGTCCAAATAGATGAATGCGAAGTCCAGGTCGCGTCCCACCGCGTCCATCAGCCGCTGGAACGTCTGTGCGGCATTCTTCAGGCCGAACGGCATGCGGAGGAACTCAAAAAGGCCGAACGGGGTAATGAGAGCCGTTTTGGGGACGTCTTCCGGATGCATCGGGATTTGATGGTATCCTCGGACGAGGTCTACCTTGGAGAAGATCCGTGCGCCATGCAGGTTTGCTGCAAAGTCCTGAATGTGCGGCACAGGGTAGCGGTCCGGTGTTGTAGCCTCGTTCAGCCTGCGGTAGTCGCCGCACGGTCTCCAGCCCCCTGTCGCTTTGGGCACCATGTGCAGGGGGGAGGCCCATGGGCTGTCGGACCGCCGGATGATCCCCAATTCCTCCATCTCTTGAACTCCTCCTTCGCCAGTCGGAGCTTATCCGGGGGAAGCCGCCGAGGACGGGCATGGAGGGGTGGTCCCTGGGTCGGGATGTGGTGCTGTACGCCGTGTCGGGGCATGGCTGCCGCGAACTGCGGTGCCAGAACCGATGGGAAATCCGCCAGGACCCTGGTGAAGTGTGATGGAGCCGCGGTGACGGGCTGTCAGCTGGGCTGCACCCAGGGAGAACGTCTGAAAGGTCTCGGCGTGAACCAGTCTCTTCCTTGGCAGGTCGACCAGTAGGCTGTGAGCCGGCAAGAAATCCACACCCAGAAGCGGTTGGGCTACGGCGGCCAGTGTGAAGTCCCACGTGAACTGGCTGGAGCCGAACTGTAGCTGCACCTGACGGGTGCCATAGGTCCTTATTGTGCTGTCGTTCGCGGTCCTCGGGGGTGGGGGGGCGAGGACCCGGCGCCCTATTGTGGGTGTCGTAACTCGTCGGAGGTAAGACGCTGATCTCGGCACCGGTGTCGACCAAAAACAGGCGTAACGACCTGCTGTCCCACACATACAGGAGGCTATCCCGATGGCCAGCCGCCGTAGCCTTCAGCGACGGCTGGCCCTGGCGTTTCCCGGGAACTGGCAGGGCGGGCGACAACAGCGGGCTTCCGCGCCCCACCGCTGGTGGTAGGAACACCATTGCTCGTTGGGCTCCACACCCTGCCCTCTGGGTTTAGCGGGCTCTGCGGCCGGGCCTGGACTGGTTTGCTGCTGGGAGCGTGGCCGGGTGATCTGTGTGACGGACGCCCCACTCACCTTCTTGGCGTTCCACAGCAAGTCCGCCCGGGCTGCCACCTTCCGGGGGTCGCTGAAATCCGCGTCGGACAGCAGCAGGCGTATGTCCTCGGGCGGCTGCTCCAGGAAAGCCTGCTCAAACATGAGGCAGGGTATGTGTCCGCCGGCCAGAGACAACATCTCATTCATTAAAGCTGATGGAGGCCTGTCTCCCAAGCCATCCAGGTGCAGTAAACGGGCAGCTCGCACGCAGCGGGAGAGCCCGATAGTCCTTATGAGCAGGGCTTTGAATGCCGTGTACTTGCCGTCCGCCGGGGGAGACTGTACGAACTCCGCGACCTGGGCCGCTGTGTCCTGGTCGAGGGAGCTCACCACGTAGTAGTACCGTGTGTCCTCTGAGGTTATCTGCCGAACGTGGAATTGGGCTTCTGCTTGCTGAAACCATAGGTGAGGTTGTAGCGTCCAGAAGCTTGGCAGTTTCAAGGAAACCGCATGAACAGATGCTGCGTCGTTCATCTCCGGTCCAAAAACGTTTGGACCGTCGGGGTCACCAATTGTAGCGGTGTGCTACACGCAGCGCTAAAATAACGACACGGAGTCGGTAAACTGCAGTCAAAGTTAAAGTTTATTCGAACTTCACAGCCTTGCTTTAAAGCCTCCCTCCATCCGCCCTCCCCCGCGCGGATGCCTCGAGAGGCACGTACTGACACCCCCTCAGGCTTTCTCCCTTTGTTGCGGATCTAGCCTTTGTGCCTGCACGCTGGCTGATTGTGAGCCGGTTCGAGTGTGCTAGTAATTGGGTCGCCACAATATAATCATATATATCGCAAATCTCCACAAAGTATTTATCTGAGGTGCACACTTATAGAAAAGAGTGGAGAGAAAAAACAACAAAAAGGGAAGAACTATGTACAAGTAGGGAGTGATCTTTTTTTTACAACAGATTCATTGATTTGTGAGTATAAAATCAGGCCTATGAGGCATTATGTAGTTAAACCAAGTGTTTGGGCCGATGGGGTGGAGAGTTGAGCGTCTCAGCTGAGGGAGAGGGCGCGACACATTCAACGACGGAGGGAAGGGATCGGGTGAGGGGGAGCGAAATTTCCCATCAGAAAGTGATCACCAGCCAGGATGTGGTGGATGGCGGGAGAAAGGACAAGGGGTCAGAGAGGGGAGGGTTCAGGAGTGACGGGGTGAGTAGGGGAGTGACTCAACGGGTAACACAGAGAGAGAGGGAGATGAGGAGAGGGGAAAATTGTCATCGCGCAATGGCAGCCAACCAGCATAGGATGCCGAGCATCGAGATGGCGGGGAGAGGAAAGCGAGGGGGAGGAGGGAAGGGGTTTGCGAGTGATGGGATGGGAAAGGAGGGTGACAAGATGGTGAGTGTGAGGGAGTGACACACTTCGTGGTGGAAGAAGTGGGAGGGAGGGTCACGCACTGTCACACATTGGCTGCAGGCAGAAGGTTAAATGGAGAGTCGGGCGAAGGAGCACCGAGGGAAAGGAGAGAAGGGATGAGTTGAGATTGAATAAACAGGAAGGGAAGTGAGTGGAAGGTGAGGAAAAGGGTGTACATCATTCTACGATACTGGGAGAGCGGTTGTCAATAGTAATCATCACAAAATGGCCGCCAGCCAGGGTGAGATGGGCAGTGATAGAGTGGAGAGGGAGAACAGAGAGCGAGGTGTTTAAGGAGTGACGGGATGACAAGGATGGGACAGGGCGACTCTTAACAAGGAAGCTGGAACACTGAGGGGTTACCATGGGGAGGAATGGGTTAGGGCTAGGTTTAAGGTTAGGCACCGTTACAACGCCCCTCCCATCTCCAAAGTACCGCCTTGATTTTCCCTCCCGTTCTCAGGTCGCTCGGCACGAATCCTTCAGGCTCGCCGGTGGGGGAAGTGTCTTCACTGAGGCCCGCCAAAGGCAGGAGTGGGCGCGGGCTTGTTGGAGAAGGTGAAGGAGAGGTCTGTCGGTGCGGGCTGGTAAACAGGGGGCGGGACTGAGAGGGAGGGATCGGATTGAGGAGGGGAGGGGAGAAAGGAAAGTTGCGGAGAGGAGACGAGATGAGTAAAACGATCATCGCCCCTGCGTCGTTTATTACCCACTCACTCAGTCTCTCACCCTCACTCCCCACTATTCCCCCTCTGTCCCTTTTTCCGGCTCCATCTCTCTCTCCCCCACCCTGCCCTCCAGCCTCTCTCACCACCATTTATTTCTTTTCGCCGGCTGTTCCCATGTCTCTCTAACCCTCCCGCGCTCTTGCTCCTACTGGTCTTTTCCTACCCTCTTTTACTCTCTATGCCTCTAGGACCCCAGTGTCTCTACCCTCCCCATGCCCCCTCGTCCTGTTTCTATATCCCCGGTCGCATCTCAAATCTCCCCCTCACTCCGGCTGCTCTCTCATGTACGATTTCTCTCCCTCTCCTCCTGGATTATCTCCAAACGGTCTCTCCCTGCCTTACTGGCCTTTCAGCCGCCTGACTCTCCTCCCTCCTCAGTCGTTCTCTCTCCGCCCTGCCAGACTCTCTCTCTCTCCAACAGGCTCTTACAAAGTTAAAAACAAATTTATTATGAAAGTACATCTATGCCACCATATACAGCTCTGAGATTCATTTTCTTGCAGGCATACCCAGAAAGCCAAAATAAAATAATATCCATAATAGAATCAATGAAATATTTATGCTGATGGTAATTAGGCAGGGTTTTCTTCCTCCAGGGTCCTTTTCAACTCTTCCCTCACCCTCCTCTGTCTGCCTCAGACTATCAGTCCCGGAGCCCTTTCTCCTCTTCTCTCTCTCTCTCTCTCTGCTGTTTCCCTCTTTCACCCCCCCCCCCCCCCACTCCCTTCACATCTACGGTAACGGTGAGTGTGACAGGTGTGGTGGCGGTAAATGTCTCTCTCTCTCTCTCAATTAATCTATCTATCTATCTATCTATCGCTCTCTTCCCCGCCCCCTTCCCCTTAATGCCGCAGTCCCTTTCTCTCAATCCCAAACCGCAGACACTCCCCACGGGAGGTTATGCGAGGACAGAGAGAGAAGAGAGAGGAATTGTTATAGATGATTATTTACAGGCAATGAGAATAAAAGGAGATGGGCAGTCAGACAGGCAGAAAATACGGGAGAGAGACAGAAAAAAAAAACAGAAAGCAAACCCAAGAGGGAGAGAGTGAGAGGATAAGTCCGACAGAACGGTGAATAACATAGAGAGAGAGAGAGAGAGAGAGAGAGAGAGAGAGAGAGAGAGAGAGAGAGAGAGAGAGAGAGAGAGAGAGAGAGAGAGAGAGAGAGAGAGAGAGAGAGAGAGAGAGAGAGAGAGAGAGAGAGAGAGAGAGAGAGTGAGAGAGACAGACAGACAGACAGACAGACAGAGAAAGAGAGAGAGAGAGAGATTTACCCCCACCACACTTCTCACACTCCACGTCACGGTCGATGGGATGAAAGAGAGGGAGACAGCAGGGAGAGAGAGAGACGGGAGAGAAAGAGCTCTAGGTTAGAGAGTCCGGAGAGGGACTGAGAGTCTAAAGCAGACAGACGGGGGTAAGGGGAGAGTTGAGAAGGACCCTGGCGGAAGAAAACCCTGCCTAATTACCATCAGAAGATATGTTTCATTTATTCTATTATCGTTATTATTTTATATTGCTTTTGGTGTATGCCTGCAAGGAAATGACATGCTCGGCACAGCTTTGTGGGCCGAAGGGCCTGTATTGTGCTCTAGTTTTTCTGTGTTCCTATGTTCTCTGTTTCTAAACTGAATTTCAGAGCTGTATATGGTGACGGTAGATGTACTTTCATAATAGATTTACTTTTAACTTTGAAAGAGAATGTTGGAGAGAGGGAATCTGGGAGAGAGAGAATCTGGGAGGGCGGAGAGAGAGCGACTGGGGTTATTAGGGAGTGAGACGGAGAGAAAGGCCAGTGTGGGAGAAGGGGAGACCAAGACGGGAGATAGACCAGTAGGAGAGGGAGAGAAATCGTAGATGAGAGAACAGCCGGGATGAGGGAGAGCTTTGGGATGAGACCGGGGATATAGAGACGGGGCGAGGCAGCGTGGGGGAGGATAGAGAGAGAGATGGTGATGGGGGAGGACGGAAACAAAGGGTGGTGAGAGGGGCTGGAGGATAGGGTGGGGGAGAGAGAGGAGGGGGAATAGATGGAGAGGGAAAAGGGGACAGAGGGGGAAGAGAGGGGAGTGTGGGAGAGAGAGGCTGAGAGCGTGGGTAATGGACGACGCTCAGACGCTCCTCTCGTCTCCTCTACTCAACTTTCTTTCTCCCCTCCCCTCCTCAATCTGATCACTCCCTCTCACCCCGCCCGCTCCTAACCAGCCGGCACCGATAGACCTAGCCTCCATCTTCTCCAGTAAGCCCGCGCCCACTCCTGCCTTTCACGGGCCTCAGGGACAACGCGTCCCCCAATCCACGGGACAGACTGAAGTATTCGGGGCAGGCGACCTGAGGAAGGGAGGGGAAAAAAATCAAGGCGGTATTTAGGAGATGGGAGGGGTGGTAACGGTGCCAAACTATATATATTCCTCCCCATGGGTACCCCTCAGTGTTCCCGCTCCCTTGTTACGAGTCGCCCCTCCCACCCTCACCCCATCCCGTCACTCCTGAAACACTCCGCTCTCTGTCCCCTCGCTCTCCCCTCTATCACCGCCCATCTCACGCTGGCTGGCAGCCATTTTGTGATGGTTAATATTGGTAACTACGTTCCTAGTATCATAGAATGAGGCACACCCTTACCCTCACCTTCTACTCACTTCCCTCCCTGTTTATTCAATATCAACTCCTCATCCCTCCTCTCCATTCCCTCCCTCCTCGGTCTCCCAACTCTCCATTGAACCTTCTGCCGACAGACATTTTGTGACAGTGTGTAATCCTCCCTCTCATTTCCTCCACCACGAAGTGTGTCACTCCCTCACACTCTGCATCTTGACACCTTCCTTCCCATCGCATCATTCGCAAACCCCCTTCCCTCCCTCCCCTCGCTTTCCTATCCCCGCCATTTCGATGCTCTACATCTTATGCTGGTTGGCTTCCATTTCGCGATGCCAATTTTCGCCTTTCCTCATCGCCTTCCCTCCCTCTGTTACCCAGTGAGTCAAACCCCTACACACCCCGTCACTCTTGACACCCTCCCCTCTCTGACCCCTTGCCCTTTCTCCCGCCATCCACCACATCCTGGGTGGCGAACATTTTCTGATGGGAAATTTCGCTCCCCCACGCATTCCCTTCCTTCAGTTGTTGAATGAGTCGCTCCCCTCTCCCTCCGTTGAGACACTCAACTCTCCGTCCTATCAGCCCTGACCGCGTCCCCGACCCCTCGCTCCCACTTTCCCCAGAACACGCCCCCTTTCTTGCAGCGCGTCTTATTTGCGAAGGAAATGTCATCACCCATTCATCCTCCACTATTGAAAAAGTCATTCCCCAATCGTTCATACTGTTCTCTCAGACCTGTCCTCTCAGATCATTCCCCCCCGTCCCATTACTTCCCCCTCTTCCATGTCCCATCACTTCCCTTCCCTCTACGTCCCATTACATCCCCTCCATCCCCGTCCCATCACCCCCGCTCCCTTCCTGTCGTTTCACTCCTCCTCACTCCGTCTCTATCTTCTCCATGTCGGGCACCAGTTTGTGACAGCAACTTTCGCCCCTCCCCTTTTCGTCCCTTATTGAGTCAGTGACTTCGCCACGCTCGCCATCTCCTCAGTCCACTCCTCGTTCCATCACTCCTCTTCCTCCCAAACCCCTCACCCCTCCTCCCCAAAACCCACATGTATATGTGTATGTGTAAATATCTGAGATATATACATTAGTTTATTCAATGACAACATTATTAGAATTAAAACATATATACAATATGCAAGACTATATAAAACACAAATTAAAATACTGTTATTACAATCAATAACACACTCGATCCCGGGATTGTATCCATGGGCAGCGCATGTTCCTTCGCCATAGATTCTGAGTGTGACAGTGGCCATTGTAAGTCAGTGTCTCACACCATCCCTGGCGGCCACATTAACCAAGGATTCTCCCATTTTAAATCAGCGCGTCCCTCCCTCTCTTGTGCTCACTTCTACCAAAGCCGTCACTCTCTCCCCAGAGGCCATTTCAAGTGAAGCGTCGGCCGTTTGAAGTCAACGTGTCTTTCACTCCCACTCTGCCGATCACTTTAACCGAGGCGTCGCTCGCTCCTAGGTCCCGTTTCAACCCGGCCGAACGGGGTCTCCTTCAGTCCACATCTCTCCCTCCTTGGTCCCGTTTCAACCCGGCCGAACGGGGTCTCCTTCAGTCACCACATCTCTCCCTATTTCTCAACAAAATTAACGATGGTGACAGCAGTTTTCAATCGGAGTCTCACAACATCCCTTCCCGGCGCTCACTTTAAACAATGTATCACTAACCCTAAATTGCCCCGTCAGACATCTTAAGCGAAGCAGCGACCATTTTTTGTCAGAGCGTCACTCTCTCCCAATAGATCGTTTTACATCGACCTATTACCCCCTCCCTCTTCTCAATGTGCCATTGTCTCCATTTAGGCCATTTTACCCGGTGCGTCTCTCCCTCCCTGTTGGCCATTTGAGTTCCGTCCATCATTCTCTCCTTGTCGGCCATTGTAACAAAGGAAGCAGGGACTATTTCAGGTCGGGCCGCCATTTCCTCCGGGTTGTCAGTGTGTTGCTCCCTTCCTGGCGTCCATTTTCTCTCAGTGCATCCCTCCCTCACGGATCATTTTCAATTCGCGCGTCACTCCCTCCCTGGTGACAATGTTATCTCGGGGCGTCACTCTCTCCCTGGTGATAATTTTATATTCTGGCTTTAATCCAGAATCTTATTTTTAATCAGCACATAACTTCCCCCCCCCCCCCACCCCGTGATAATTTTCAGTCAGTGCACAATACCAACCCTGTTGGTCATTTTACTCCGCCTGTCACTCCCACTCTCTTGTCAGTGTATCACTCCCTCCCTGCCTGCCATGAGAAACAAGCTGACCACGGCCATCTTAATTCCGCCCATCGTCCCCTTCCTGGCGCCCATTGTCACTCAGCCCCTCATTCTCTCCCCGGAGTCCATTTTCAGTCAACCTTTCACTCCCTCCCTAGAGACCATTCTAAATCCTTCTGTTGTTCCCTCCATATTCACCATTTTCAATCAGGAGCCCCTCGCAGGACATACACTCTCGACCACCGTCCACTCGATTGCGCAGACTGTTTATCACTAATAATAAATATATCGCAAACAATAGAGACCGATCCGACATGCTCCTCTCCGGATCCTGTGCGTCATCACTCCGAGTGTCGGGGAGAGAGGAGGATACAGACACCACGAAACGTGTGTGGTAATATTCCCGGTGTCGATACAGAGACCCGACACCGTGCGCGGTAAAACTCTCGGTGTGGAGACAGAGATCGGGAACCGTGCCCTGTATAACTTCCTGTGTGCTATGTGGACACCGGGAACCGGGCGCAATGAATCTCCCGGCGTGGGGACACGGAAACCATAAACCTCTCTCACACGCACCCCCACCCCCCACCATCTTCAGGAAGGCGTGCCGAATGTCCATCAGTCCGATCATCTACACCGTGTACACCAAAAGTTAGAACCTCGTCAGTTTTACAAAGTCGTCAACATCCACACGATCCTCGACTTTCCTTGTAACTAATAAACCATCGGCGTTCTCGTCAACTTTCCTAAACGCCACTCCGAGTTCTGTCAAACACAGAATTCGGGCCTCCCAGCCAATTTCCAGGTTCACAGACCCATTAGAAATGAACTGGAAGGATCCCATTGGGAGGCAGATGGTGGTAGTGAATAGGAAGGTTTGGGTCCCATTGGGAGTGAATGGGAATGTATGGATTGGGAGTTCGGACGATTGGAGTGAATGGGAAGCGGTGCAGAGGGTGGTAGTGAATGGGAAGGTTTGGGTCTCATTGGGAGTGAATGGGAATGTATGGATTGGAAGTTCGGACGATTGGGGTGAATGGGAAGCGGTGCAGAGGGTGGTAGTGAATGGGAAGGTTTGGGTCCCATTGGGAGTGAATGGGAATGTATGGATTGGAAGTTCGGACGATTGGCGTGAATGGGAAGCGGTGCAGAGGGTGGGAGTAAATGGGAAGGGCCGTGTCCCCACTGGCAGGCAAAGAGTGGGAGTGAATGTGAAGGGGTAGGGTCCTTTGGTAATGCGAATGGTGGGAATAAAATGGGAAAGAATGGCATTTAATTGGGATCGCGGTCCGTGTGAGTAGAAGGGAAGGGACAGCGTCCTGTGAGGAGTGCGGACCGTAGTAGAGGACGAAGGGGTGGAGTCCCGCTTTGCAAAACTATCCTCAACTTTGACTTCATCCTGGGCGATCTCTCGACTCTAGAATTCAAATGTGATTGTTAGCTGCTTTGTTTATGAATTTCATCTGTACTCCCTTGCCCGTTTGTACTCCCTCCCACCCTCCCCTGGTCTGTGCAAATTGCATCCCTCCTAGTCTCTGTGAGCACGTCTACATATATTCAACGTGTGTGTTTGTGCGTTTGTGTGAGAGAGAGAGAGAGAGAGAGAGAGAGAGAGAGAGAGAGAGAGAGAGAGAGAGAGAGAGAGAGAGAGAGAGAGAGAGAGAGAGAGAGAGAGAGAGAGAGAGAGAGAGAGAGAGGCCGAGGAAGGGAGTGAGTAAAAAAATAGAGTGATAATTAAAGAGAGACAGTGAGTGTCAGGATGAGTGTCAATCGGAGACGAGATGTGGACGGAACAGCGACGCGTGAAAGGCTCCATTCAGAGCAGCAGAAACTCGCACCGCAGCTCGGGAACAGGAGGAACTGGCGAACGGAGCGAGAATGGGAAACTCAGACCCCTCCCCTTGTGCTGTCTTGGTTACTGTGCTTGGGTGAGAGAGATTGCAACTTCTCAAATCGCTGTCTGAGTGTGTGTAGCTCCCTCACCATCTTCTCTCCTCTGTCCGCACGCTTCACCTCCTCCATCTCCCCATCCTCCTCACCCGTCACCACCCTCACACAGCAGTATGTCAGTAAATCTCCAGAAAAGCTCAATACTGACCACCATTAGAATAGTCGGAAAGTTTTGAGCAATTGAGAAATGAGTGTGCCCGTACCTCTGGTTTTATCAGCTTGAGCCGAGAAAAACAAAATAATACATGTTGACGTGTATAACACATATATCACATAATATCCCGGTCTGAAACCGATCTGGAAAACTTACAAAGGAAAGTAAGGACGGAAATGAGGAATTTTAGAAAACACCATGTACACTCAAACCCATTTATATTAACTCCACCTGGGAAAGAAGGATGAACAGAATAAAACATAAATACTTTATACAACAGTCAGATAAAACTTCTAAGGATATATTTTCATTAATGGAAACATGATTCACCACTCCAACGAACTGAAATAAATGAAAGCACAAGGATAAAAAATGAAGGAAGTATCACGACAGAAGGAATTGTTAACCAACGGAAGAGCATGAACTCCAGACCCGGCAACATCTTTGTAAATTTCATCAAAAATGTATCATACAGCGTGACGTCCCATCTCCTGTATTTAACTCTTTGATACATGGAGGCCAATGTGCCCAAAGCTTTCTTTATGACCCTATCTACCTGTGACGCCACTTCCAACAGATTATGGACCTGTATTCCCAGCTCCCTTTGTTCTTCCGCACTCCTCAGTGCCCGACCGTTCAACCTCCCCTGGTTAGTTCTACCGAAGAGCAACACCTCGCATTTGTCTGCGTTAAATTCCTTCAGCTATGTTCAGCTCATTTCTCCAGCTCGTGCGGATCCCGCTGTAAGTCATTACAGCCTTCCTCGCTGTCCACTACACCTCCAATCAGGTTGTCATCCGCAGATTTCCAGTAAACCACATTATCATTCAGATGGTTGATATAGACGAGAAACAAAAAAGTACCCAGCACTGCTCCCTGCGGCACTGTAGGAGTCACAGGCCTCCAGTCAGAGATGCAACCATCTCCCTCCACTCTCTGGCTTCCACTACAAAGCCGATGTCTGATCCCATTTACTACCTCATCGTGAATGCCGAGCGACTGAACCTTCGTGACCAGCCTCCCGTGCGGGAGCTTCTCATCTGGTTACTGACACGGACACAATCACGTGGCAAACATCATTCACCGAAATGTTGCTTTAAACGGGAAACTCATAAAAGGTGCCATACATTACTATAAATACAATCTGCGTCCTGTTTTAGAGCCTGAGTCCGACAATAACATGACGAGCGACACGTTATTACGGGTACAGTAGAGATGAGAATACTTGTGGAATTCAGAGACAGGTAGGCGAGTAAAATAATAATAATAATAATAATAATAATAATAATAATAATAATAATAATAATAATAATAATAATAATAATAATAATAATAATAACTGATGTATTATTGCCCAGAGCTGCCGAAGTGCCACCGATGAAGATTGGGTCAAATGTGCTTTGTGCCTTCGGCACCGCTTTGAGAAATGAAATGAAGTTTATACTGAAAGACAGACTGTTGCACTCGATCACTTGTGAGGGAACGAGACGGGTCAAGAGGCTTCTGTGTCAGTGGAGAACTCGTCTGTGACGAATGACCATCATCTTACTAGTTTCCAGGTTGTTAGAGAGAAAACAGACGTTTCAATCAATAACCTATGAGGGGTGATTGATAAGTACGTGGCCTAAGGTAAAAGGAGTCAATTTTAGAAAACCTAGCACATTTAATTTTCAACATTGTCCCCTCCTACATTTACAAACTTAGTCCAGTGGTCGTGGAGCATACGGATCCCTTCTTTGTATAAGTCAGCGTCTTGGACCTCCAGAAGTGGTCCACAGCATGGGGTGATTGATAAGTTCGTGGCCTACGGTTGAAGGAGATGAGTTGTTAACTTCCAACTTTCTGCATTTTTACTCAAAGAGTTGACCTGCACGTGCATGTAACGAGAGCTGTATATCTCCTTCTAGCTTAGGCCACGAACTTAATAATCCCTGCGGTGGCCCACCTGCAGGTCCAAGACGCTCTGTTACATGCACGTGCAGTTCAACTCTTTGGGTGAAAATGCAGAAAGTTTGAAGGGAATAACTCATCCCCTTCTTCCATTGGCCACAAACTTATCAATCACCCCTGCTGTGGACCACTTATACAACAAAGGGTTCCGTATGCTCCACCACCGCTGGACTATGTGCGTACGTGTAGGAGGGAACTATGTTGAAAAATAAATATGCTAGGTTTTCTAAAATTGACTCCCTCTACCCTAGGCAACGATCCTATCAATCACCATCGTAAATGGTGTGAACCGTACTTTCGGTGGCATAAGGAAGGAATAATGGGATCATCATGCACGAAACAGCGCCCCCTAACGCCTTCACCAGTGGTTTGGGAATTGTCAACCAGGCCAGTCTGAAAAAATCACTAAGCAATTACCATCAACATATCACTTGCAGTACCAGAGGAAACAACACACTGGACCATTGCTACACCACCGCCAAGAATGCCTACTGTCCTATTCCACGTCCTCACTTCGGGAAGTCTGATCACCTGGCTGTACTTCTACCCCCAAGTATAGGCAGAGACCGAAGACTACAGCAAGAGAAGTGAGGACCAAGAAGGTTTGGACAAGGGAAGCACAGGAGCGACTACAGAACTGCCTTGAATCGGTGGACTGGACTGTATTCAGGGATTCATCTTCGAATCTGGATGAGTATGATGTAGTTGTTACGGACTTCAATAAAACGGTGTGGATGAGAGTGTGCCTACAAAGAATTACTGTACAATCCCAAACCAAAGGCCACGGCTGAACCAGTTGGTACGTTGTCTGCTGAAGTCTAGATCTGTGGCATTTACATTTGGCGACCAGTGTCTGTACCAGAAAAACAGGTATGATTTGGGGAGGGTGAAGTGACAATTTCCAACGAGGTTGGAGGCGACATCGGATGTACGACAACTCTGGCAGGGTTTGCAAGGCATTACGTCCTACAAAGCGAAACCCAATGGCATGAATGGCAGCGATGCTTCACTACCAGATGTACCCAACGTCTTCTACGCGCCAATATAACTAGAGCTGTGAAGATCCCTGCTGGACGCGGTGACTCTGTGATCTTCGTCTCAGAGGCCGATGTTAGGCTGTCTTTAAAGTGAGTGAACCCTCACAAGGTGAAAGGTTCGATGGAATTCCTGGTAAGGCTCTGAAAACCTGTCACCTAAATGGTGGGAGTATTCAAGGACATTTTCAACCTCTCACTGCTCCGGTCAGAATTACCCACTGATTCAAATAAAGCCACAATTGTACCAGTGCCTAAAAAGATTAATGTGAGCTGCCTTAATGACTATCGCCCGGTAGCACTCACATCTACAGTGATGAAATGCTTTGAGAGGGTGTTCATAACTGGAGTGAAGTCCTGCCTCAGCAAACATCTAGACCCACTGCAATTTGCCTATCGCCACAACAGGTCAACGTCAGAAGCATTCGTAATGGCTCTTCATACGGCTTTAGCCACCTGGACAATACAAACACCTGTGCAGGATGCTGTTTGGTGACAATAGCTCAGCATTCACACCATCATTCCGCGATCGTGATTAAGAAGTTACAGAACCTGGCCTTCTGTGCCTCCGTCTGCAATTGGATCCTCGACTTCCTAACTGGAAGACGAAAATCTGTGCGGATTCGTGAAAATATCTCCTCTACGCTGACGATCAACTTTGGTGCACCTCAGGGCTGTGTGCTTAGCCCACTGCTCTACTCTCTGTATACCCATGACTGTGTGGTTAGACATGGCTCATATACCATCTATAAATTGACTGATGATACAACCATTGTTGGTCGAATGTGAGATGGAGACGAGAGGGCGCACAGGAACGAGATATACCAACTAGTGGAGTGGTGTCTCAGCAACAACCTGGCACTCAACGTCAGTGAGACGAAAGAGCTGATTGTGGACTTCAGGAACGGCAAGACAAAGGATCAGATACCGATCCTCACAGAGGGATCAGAAGTGGAGAGAGGAGCAGTTTCAAGTTCCTGGGTGTCTGTTTATCTGAGGACCTAACCTGGTCCCAACACATCGATGCAGCTATAAAGACGGCAAGACAGAGACTACATTTCATTTTTTAGTTTGAAGAGATTTGGTATGTGAACAAAATAAACTCAAAAACTTCTATAGACGGGAGAGCATTCTGACAGGCTGGGTCACTGTCTGGTATGGAGGGTTGTTGGGGGGTGGGGTAGGTGCGGTGCTACTGCACAGGACCGAAAGAAGCTGCAGAGGGTCGTAAATTTAGGCAGCTCCATCTTGGATACTAGCCTGTAAAGTTCCCAGGACGTCATCTTGGAGCGGTGTCAGCGTCCATTATTCAGGACCCCGATCACCCAGGGCATACCCCTTTCTCATTGCTACCATCAGGGGGGAGGTACAGGAGCCTGACGGCACACACTCAGCGATTCAGGAACAGGTTCTTCCCCTCTGCCATCCGATTCCTAAATGGACATTGAACCCGCGCTTACTATCTCACATTTTTATCATATATTATTTCTGTTTTGCACGATTTTTAAAATTCACTATACACCCGATGTATTTACTTTACTTATTTATCTACTTTTTCTATGTTAAGTATTGCATTGACCTGCTGCTGCTCAGTTAACAACTATCACGGCACATGCCGGTGATATTAAACGTGATTTTGATCATGAGAATATCTGTTTGCATTCGGTACTGCAACGCTCCGGAGAGAGCGAAGGGCATGTCAAGACACAGATGAACTCACAGTTCTTCACTGGAACCAAGAAAGAGGTCGTTTTGTGCCACTGGACACGGACTACTGAGGTCAAAAGAGTGGAGCTGTCCCAATGCCAAAGGTTTTGTAATTCAGAAACTCTCCCCCACATGTTTCATGAACAATTCTACTGTATTATGATGATGTGAAAATTGGCCATGAAACACGTGAAAAGGAACAGAAAGACCGAGGGCTGAGAATAATAATCTCCTCTCTCTCTATCTGTCTGTCTCTCTCTCTGTGACTGTCTCTCTCTCTCACTCTCCCCTCTCTCCCCTCCCTCTCTCTCTGTGACTGTCTCTCTCTCACTCTCTCCTCTCTCCCCTCCCTCTCTCTGTCAGTCTCTCTCCCTCTCTGACAGTCTCTCTTTCTGTCTCTCCCCTCTCTCTCCCTCCCTCTGTCAGTCTCTCTCTGTCTCTCTCTGACGGTCTCTTTCTGTCTCTCCCCCCTCTCTCCCTCCCTCTGTCAGTTCTCTCTCTCTCTCTCTCTCTCTCTCTCTCTCTCTCTCTCTCTCTCTCTCTCTCTCTCTCTCTCTCTCGCTTCTCTCCCTCTCTCGCTCTCACTGTCTCTCTCTCACTCTCCCCTCTCCTTCTCTCCCTCCCTCCTTCAGTCTCTCTCTGTCTCTCTCACTCTCCCCTCTCTCCTTCTCTCCCTCCCTCCTTCAGTCTCTCTCTGTCTCTCTCTCAGTCTCTCCCCTCTCTCCTCTCCCTCTCTGTCAGTCTCTCTCTCCTCTCCCGTCTCTCTCGCTTCTCTCCCTCTCTCGCTCTCACTGTCTCTCTCCTTAAGCCAAATACTCATACCACCCTGCTTTTCAATCACAATATTCAAAGGTAAGCATATACCGCTTTTCTTTAAAAGAGCTTAAGGATAGAATCTGCACGTTTTATTCTAACATCTTCGAATTTTACTCAGTTTTTTTGCGAAATCTACTGAATATTTTATCAATAAATTATGAACATATAGAACTTCATACATCGATATTATTTGACACCTCCCCACACCTGCTACTCAGCTGCTACGCAAAAAGGGTTAACTGCATGTGTCATTTCATTAAATGCCGATATCGTCATTTCCACGGAGGGTTTCAGCGTCACAGGGGAGTTTCCCTCTCCTATTAATAAGCATCTGAATCACTGAGCTCTCACTGAACAGCCGCTCCGGCACTCACAGTGATTCGCCGATCCACACAGCGGGACAGAGAGAGCACGCTGTAGAAGGACGGTTTGCTGGTTCCGGAATGGATCAGAGTCCGGGAACAGCAGCGTGGAGTGTGACAGAAATTCCGAAGAATGCCTTCTGGGCTGCTCAGTTTATCTTTACTAATTATGAATGGATGACCTTAGATCTTCGAATTACGTATGCGTTAATAACAATTCAAATGATTTTCTTTCCCGTCCTCGCTATCATTGCTCTTCCCGGTAAGTCTCTCTCGAAAGCTCAACTATGCAACACTTTTAAACTGTTTTCTAATGTTTATCGCCCATTTGAAATCATTGCTGCTGTCGCACACTGCGGATAAGACATTTTGATAGCTTCAAATTCTGCAGCGATGCTGTTCCCTGTGACTCTCGGCACTGCGCAGGTCGGTGATGTAACCGGTAAACTCTGTCCAGCCGTTGCACACATCATGACATGACCGGGGCTTTGATATTTTGCCTCTGGAAACGTTGCTTCTTTTCTGTCGCTTCATCTCCCCTCGAGAACATCAGCTGCCGAATCAAGTTGCTTCCTGACCTTGTGTTTACAATGCAAATTAATTTTCCAAATCCAAATATTTGGAAATATAATCCAAATCCGCAATATTCTCGCAGCCAACTGCCCTGTCGACTAAGCGGCAGCCACAAATCTACACACTAACCACAAGCCGGACAAATTCGTAACAGAAAATGTTTCCTGATGTGTATCACTTGAATATTTTTTTTCTCCTCCTCGCAGTGAACCTGGTGACGATTTTAATCCTGTCCAGAGGAAAGTGCGGTCTCTCCAGAGTTGTCACTCGCTACCTGGTTGCCATGGCAGCGGCGGATCTTATGGTCGTTGTCCTGGACCTGATTTTGAGCAAGATCCCGTACACTTACGTGCCAATGAAACTTTTCCTCTGGGCCAGGGATACACCAGTGTGTAAAATCCACGCCGTCCTGGTTTACGCCGCCACCGATTGTTCGGTCTGGTTCACCGTCACTTTCACCTTTGACCGGTTTGTGGCCATTTGTTGCCAGAAGCTGAAAACAAAATATTGCACCTGGAAAACTGCGGCTGTGATTCTGGGAACAGTGACAGTGATCAGCTGCTTAAGGAACATTTACTGGTATTTTCGGCTCGCAGGGCATTATTCATGGATAATTGCTCCATTTATTTGTATGCAAACCACGTATTATTTGTCTTTTTCTGTCACAATGCCAATAGACTTATTTCATTACCTTCTCACCCCTGTAATCCCATTCCTGCTGGTTCTCCTGACGAATGGTTTAACCGTCCGACACGTTTTGGTCACCAGCAGAGGGCGCAGGAGACTCCGGTGTGCTGACAAGGGACAGGGTGCCAGGGACCCGGAGATGGAAAGCCGCAGGAAATCCCTCGTTTTACTGCTGATCATCTCTGGTAATTTCGTCCTGCTGTGGGGACCGTTCACTGTTTATTCTTTGTGGAACGTATTGTCTGGTATCTCTGCGGCGAATCTTCCTCCGAATTCTCTGCGAGAACTGGGCTCGATGCTGCAGCTTCTGAGCTGCTGCACAAACACGGCTCTTTACGCCGTCACCCAGACCAAGTTCAGGGAGCAACTGAAGGACGCGATAAAACATCCCCTGGCTCTCATTGCTGGAAGGATGTCATGAAGTAATGATGTTTCCCTGCCTGGCTCAACTAATTCACCACTCATTGCAGGCAAACTCTGCACCAAAGGGGACCCGTGTAAATACGTGTTCGTCTCGTTCCGCACTCGCTTTACTATCGCGCATGATTCCTCACTTCCGCTCAACTGACGACCCTTTGAATCGTGTTTTTTTCTGCATTCACCAGTGTATATTCCCCTCTCTTCCCGAGTGGAACGACCTACGTTTGTCAGTGTAGATCAGCGCCGCCCTGGTGACCCACAGTTCTGTCCTGCAAGTCCCACCGTCCACCTGGTGCGGATGCACTGCCCCGCTCCAGCGTGAGATTCTGTGTTCCCGAAACCTCTCCTGTTCAGCGGTCCAGTTCCCCCAGTTCGCAGTTCGAGACTGGAGATCGTGTCCCGGGTATCGCTGACCGAGATCAAGGATTCCGGAAACTTCTTGCAATCTCAGTGTTAACGGAAGCTTGAAAAGTCGATGCTAGTTTTGTGGAAATGCGAATGTCAGTCCACAATGTGGGGTGCAATTGCTGTAGTGTTTTATAAAGCCTCAGTCTGGTCGAGGGGGGAAGGCGAGGACAGACACGTCGCCGGATTCCAATGTGAAAGAAACGCGGGGGAAATACAGCGCACATATTTTGGTGTTTTACCTAGAGGGATCGAGAGACTGAAAACTCTGGAACTGTGTGTTCCTTCAGACTTAGCGCAGACCTAATGCCATTGGCGTGTGTTCCAAACTCACCGGACTTTCCCAAATCCATCAAAGTCATTCAGAGTCATTGGAGCAGCCGGTAAAATGGGCTGAGAAGTGGTCGATGTAATTTCATTCAGGGAACTGCGGGCTGTTGCGTTAGGAGGATTCACACGTTGAATGTTGGGGCAGCGATGAGTGCGGTGGAACAGGGGGATCTGGGAATGGTGATCCATAATCTCTCGAAAGCGGCATCAAAGTTCGACAGGGCCGTAAAGAGGGTATTTGGTACATCGACCTTCATATGTTAAGGTATTGGGTATCGGTGATAAGATGTTATGTTGAAGTTTTACGACGTCGCTGAGGCCGAATTAGGAGTATTGTATGCAGATCTGGTCACCTTTCTGAAGGAACTATATCAATAAGATTGAATGAGTTGTTAGAGATTTTACGAGACTGTTGCGGGGTGTTGAGGACAGAGCTATAAGTATAGCTTGACCAGGTTATCGCTTTATTCCCTGAAGCAGAGGAGAAACGCGAGTGATCTGACCTTTCACTTCAACGTGGAGTAAACAGAGCGATCACGACTGCTGGTGGCGCATCACTGACGCTCTGGTATTGTCACTGTGTATTCAGACCGGTCAATGACCACAGGGACAAGGCTTCTCCCTCAATATCGGCAATCGTGTTAAAAATGTTTCTATCAGGTCCAAGAATATCCGCACAGATCATCTCATTGCTCATTCAGAACTTCCCTCAATAAACTAACACTGCCGTTACATTTCCTGTCCCAACTCGGGCACGGCAGTGACGTTCATATTTAAACTCGTCAATAATAATACCCCATAATCATCGACCACGGACTGTGACTGAATTTCCGAGCACAATTTTACATTTAATTCTAAATACCCATCCCTTATTCTGCATATTAAATTGTGAATTTTCCATCAAGAGCCAAAGTGTACAATCACGGGATGAACTACTGAGTTGTGCGTTTGCGCAAAATCAAATTAAGACAAGTTATTAAACGATCACCAATTAAAACACGAATCCCTGTGTTATTCCAATCTCAGGATACGTTAGAAATCACCGGTTCAAACTGAGTCTATCATCAAAATCCGTATATGTTACCATATCCTATCTCAAGATCTTTTTGCTTTTCTGGCTGTTACAGGAGGGTGCGGAAGAAAAGTAAACTATTTCCCCCAACTGCTACACATAAACAGATAGCCGCTGCCAAACAACTGACAAGGTGCGTTTTAAAGATTTGTGAATGTGAGTCTGTACGCGACAGGGAATCAAAGCGAGGCAGATCTGCAGACGGAGAAGGACGTGAATCAGTTCCGATGGGATCGGCACAAACTCTCCACTCGGCATACTGACCGCATGTCTGTGACTTCCTGGAGAGACACCGTCAGGACTGAAGAGGTCAGCAGACCCGAACACAAACTGAATGGTATGCCAACACGTTAGAGCCATCAAAGCCGTAATTTGGACCTTCAAAAGGACACTTCAGTTCAATAAACAGAACAGTCTGTCCTTTTATAGACCTTCAGAAAGACACTTCAGTTCAATAAATAGAACTCTGTGCTTTTATAGACACCTCAGCGCTGCTGTGGGGAATAATGGGGACACGATTGTTTTCTTTCATCCCGCCCCTACCCCACCTAATTAGCTTTATCTATCGCCTGCTATCTTTTATCACCTCCAACTTCATATTCTAGCTCGATCCCCCATCATTTCCAGTGTGATTAGACCATTATATACAGGAGCAGGAGTAGTCCACTCGGCCGATCGAGTCTTCTCTCCCAGTCTATCATGGCTCATTTATAACTACTCTTAACCCCATTCTCCCGCATTCTCCCCGTGACGTGGCATCCAGACTAACCAGGAACCAACCAATCCACGCTTTAGTATACTCAGTGTTTTGGCGTCTCCAACCGTCGATGGCAATGAATTACACAGGTTCAACACCATCTGGCTGAGCGAATTCCTTCTCATCTCTGCTCTAAATGGTCTTCCGTCTGTACCGACGCTGTGCCCTCTGGTCCTGTTTCCACAGTTACTCCATCTAGTCCTTTCGATATTCGATAGATTTCCATAAATCCACCCTCCTTGTGCTGAACTCAGGCGAGTACAGGTTCGGAACCTTCAAACTCTCCTCATACGCTCAGCCTTGTATTCCTGGAGTCATTCCCGTGAACCTTCTCTGGACCCTTCCCAATTCCAGCACAACCTTTCTTACTGAGGTGTCCCAGACCGATCACAATACTCCGTGCGGTCTGATGAACGCGGAGAAATGCCCGCTGAAAAGGTTATCTACGTTCGTTAACCAAAGAGCGACCAGTTGGTTTCTGCAGTAGAATTAAGTCAAACGCCATGTTTCCTCCATAGGTTATCCACCTGCCGATATGTGGAATCACGGATAACAACTGAGCTCGCTGAAATGCGCATGCGTTTAGTGGTGATATAGTTCACTCGCCGTCTACCCTGTAGAGAAGAAATATGCCCGTCATCAGATATGTAATATGTAAGGATCAGTTCAGCTCCTCACCCGGATGGACGCTCTGTAGAACATGGGAACTGTCGGGGACGGGTCACTCGTGTCCCGCCCGTTCTTTCTGTTTTTATTTTCATTCTCTCCGTTCGGTCTCATTCTTCTATCTGATTATGTTCCCGGTGTTTTACTCCGGGCTGGTCCAGTCAGAATGGATCAGCTCCCTTTTCTCCATCCTCCTCGCTGTTTCTCATTCTCCTATTTAGTGATGTTCACGGTGTTTTACTCCGGGCTGGTCCAGTCAGAGTGGATCAGCTCCCTTTTCTCCATCCTCCTCGCTGTTTCTCATTCTCCTATTTAGTGATGTTCACGGTGTTTTACTCCGGGCTGGTCCAGTCAGAATGGATCAGCTCCCTTTTCCCCATCCTCCTCGCTAATTCTCATTCTCCTATTTAGTGATGTTCACGGTGTTTTACTCCGGGCTGGTCCAGTCAGAGTGGATCAGCTCCCTTTTCTTCATCCTCCTCGCTGTTTCTCATTTTCCTATTTAGTGATGTTCCCGGTGTTTTACTCCGGGTTGGTCCAGTCAGAGTGGATCAGTTCCCTTTTCTCCATCCTCCTCGCTGTTTCTCATTTTCCTATTTAGTGATGATCACGGTGTTTTACTCCGGGTTGGTCCAGTCAGAGTGGATCAGCTCCCTTTTCTTCATCCTCCTCGCTGTTTCTCATTCTCCTATTTAGTGATGTTCACGGTGTTTTACTCCGGGCTGGTCCAGTCAAAGTGGATCAGTTCCCTTTTCTCCATCCTCCTCGCTGTTTCTCATTCTCCTATTTATTGATGTTCCCGGTGTTTTACTCCGGGCTGGTCCAGTCAGAGTGGATCAGATCCCTTTTCTCCATCCTCCTCGCTGTTTCTCATTCTCCTATTTAGTGATGTTCACGGTGTTTTACTCCGGGCTGGTCCAGACAGAGTGGATCAGCTCCGTTTTCCACATCCTCCTCGCTGTTTCTCATTCTCCTATTTAGTGATGTTCACGGTGTTTTACTCCGGGCTGGTCCAGTCAGAGTGGATCAGCTCCCTTTTCTCCATCCTCCTCGCTGTTTCTCATTCTCGTATTTAGTGATGTTCACGGTGTTTTACTCCGGGCTCGTCCAGTCAGAATGGATTAGCTCCCTTTTCCCCATCCTCCCCGCTGTTTCTCATTCTCCTATTTAGTGATGTTCACGGTGTTTTACTCCGGGCTGGTCCAGACAGAGTGGATCAGTTCCCTTTTCCCCATCCTCCTCGCTGTTTCTCATTCTCCTATTTAGTGATGTTCACGGTGTTTTACTCCGGGCTGGTCCAGTCAGAGTGGATCAGTTCCCTTTTCCCCATCCTCCTCGCTGTTTCTCATTCTCCTATTTAGCGATGTTCACGGTGTTTTACTCCGGGCTGGTCCGGTCAGAGTGGATCAGCTCCCTTTTCTCCATCCTCCTCGCTGTTTCTCATTCTCCTATTTAGTGATGTTCACGGTGTTTTACTCCGGGCTGGTCCAGACAGAGTGGATCAGTTCCCTTTTCCCCATCCTCCTCGCTGTTTCTCATTCTCCTATTTAGTGATGTTCACGGTGTTTTACTCCGGACTGGTCCAGTCAGAGTGGATCAGCTCCCTTTTCTCCATCCTCCTCGCTGTTTCTTATTTTCCTGTTTAGTGATGTTCACGGTATTTTACTCCGGTCTGGTCCAGTCAGAGTGGATCAGCTTCCTTTTCTCCATCCTCCTCGCTGTTTCTCATTTTCCTATTTAGTGATGTTCACGGTGTTTTACTCCGGGCTGGTCCAGTCAGAGTGGATCAGCTCCCTTTCCCCATCCTCCTCGCTGTTTCTCATTTTCCTGTTTAGTGACGTTCATGGTGTTTTACTTCCGATTTCGCTCCCGATCCTCCGGAAAATTCCCTGCTTATGTCTTCACCCTCGCCGGTATACAAATTTAGATTGGTGTGTTGCAGCATGAGGAATCATTATCGGACCTTCACACAGTGTTTTCTTTTCTTTTTCAACACTCTTTCCATCTCCGGACTGCTACCTCTTTGTTCTTTCATATCTCCGTCATTATGTCTGTTCACATCCCAAGTCTCCGTGACAATTTGCTTCCTCACTTTGCCCTCTGTTGTCTGTTTCTCTCTGACCGCACGTCCGGTCCGCTACTGAACAAAGTACATCTCATTGTAGCATTTCAGAGGATATATTTACACTGATCATAATTGTACGTTGCACTTTAAATAACTTTCAAAGACACCGGGAAAAAAAGACGTCTTTTGATCTTTTTCCGTCTCTCTCTCTGCAACTAACTGGACTTTAACTTGAAATGTAATCGTTTTTTGAAAAAAAGAAGGAAATATGATGCTGGAAATCCGAATTAAAACTGAAATTGCAGAAAACGCTCAGCTGATAATGTAGGTCTTTTTAAATATAATAATTGATATTTGAGGTGTCTCTAGTTACTGTTCACCACCGCTCTCAGGTGCAGAGGCTCACTGTGATATCATGATAAAGTCCTTTAGTCTGAAACATTTCTCTGAGCCTGCCTGATTTGTTCTGTCTACTGCTCCAGAGATTTATCTGCAACAGATTGGCGACGTGGATGGGATCCTCAATTTAGTCCCCTGGCTGAAAGGGGGAGACTGGAAGAGCGGGATCCAGAAAAGGAACCCTAAGCGGAAAAGGAAAAGTAAGACTAAATGGCGCCGACGAAGTTGGGAAGGGAAATCAGTCTGCTAGCTGAAAGGGGGAGACTGGTGCCCTGAGTCCTAGCTGAAAGGGGGACGTCAAGGGGTGCTCGTATTGGTACCAAGGTAGCTCCGATCAATTCCGTAACTGAACACAAAGACCTGTGGAAAGACAGAGGAAACACACCGGTCAGCGTTCTCGGTAAGATTCCGTGTGGCATAATACGAACGCTCGGTATAGTTACTCTCTTTTGCAGAAAATGGGAAGTGCCAGCAGTCGAGCGACTTCGGCTGCTCCTGCGGGGAAACCTCGACGGCTGGGAACGCAAGGAAAGACCTTGAAAGCAAGAGAGAAGGTGGAAAAACGAATGAAGACTGTGAAAAAGACCCGGCAGAAGGTAAGAAACACTCTGGTACCCCCAGCGTCGCTAGCGGACACCGTAGTAAGAGGAACCGGGGATACCCTGTAGGCTGTAAACTTCAGCAGTGATCTCTACGAGTGTTCTCAAGGAGGCTGGCCTATGGGGCAGATTTAAGATCCCCCTGATTCAGAGTTAGTGGGATGTAAAAGCTAACTGGAACGGGGACCCTAATTGGGATTTTGAGCATGATGGGACGTTTTGAAAAATGGATGGTGGTGGCCAAGAAGCACCAACTCACCGAAACTGAAAGAGAAGGAGGAGCAGGGGCAGGAGCTATAGGGGGACGGGTGTTAGAGGTTGAGTCAGGGGGTGTAAGGGATGGGGCGACTGGATCTAAAGTAAGCACGCGCTTGCGAACGCTCCGTGGCGGAGAATCTCAGCCTGTGCCAGACTCGCAGATACTGCAAACGCCAAAAATCATGATTGGAAACGTACCCATACTCAAACCCTGGACTCCCTCTGAGGACCGGGATATTGTGGCTGAAGCCCCTAACCCGTCAGAAAGGCCGGCTGCATTCCTCAGTCGGGGAGAACAAATCTGTGAGATTTACAAACCATAGAACATTACAGCACAGAAACAGGCCTTTTGGCCCTACTTGGCTGTGCCGAACCATTTTTCTGCCTAGTCCCACTGACCTGCACCTGGGCCATGTTCCTCCAAGCCCCTCTCATCCACATACCTGTCAAAGTTTTTCTTAAATGTTAAAAGTGAGCCCACATTCACCACTTCATCTGGCAGCTCATTCAACACTTCCACCACTCTCTGTGTGAAGAAGCCCCCACCCATGTTCCCTTTAAACTTTCCCCCTTCACCCTTAACCCATGACCTTTGTATTTTTTCTCCCCTGACCTCAGTGGAAAAAGCCTGCTTTCATTCACTCTGTCTATACACTGTCACCACCGAGAGACTGGCCCGGTACTGGAATGATGAGCAGACCTCCGGCGCATGCGCAAGCATTGTGCAAAACGGCAGCTGACCTGCATGAGAGAGCGCGACAGGTGCAGACCCCTGTGGGAAGCGAGATTATGCATCCTTTCCAACCCGGTGATGGGGTATATGTAAAGGAACTAAAAAAGCTCTCTCTTTCTCCTAGGTGGAAGGTCCCTTACACAGTGCTGATAGTATCCCGAACCGCGGTGAAGGTTGAAGGAAACGAAGGATGGATTCACGCTACTAGGTGCAAACGGCACCAGGAGTTGGAAGACAAGAAAGCATGAAGCTGACAAGCCAGATGCATTTATGGGGACTGATACTGCGGGGAGTTAGTGTGGCTTTGTCCAGAAATACCTCTTTGTCTTTATGTCACACTTATGCCAGTCATTATGGTGAAGAGTTGGACTCTTGTTGGGTGTGTGTAAAGATACCTCAGCATGCCGCCCATCCCTGGAAGGGGTCCCCATGAACGGAAGCGAAAAGCTTTCTGTGCAACTTATGAAACTATTTGACACATCCTATTCCAGCTTTAGAGAGAGATTGGCAGAAGGACTGTGATATCAGCGAAGGGGATTGTGGATGGTACCTCCCTACCCCGACGGAGGGAAAAAGAATGCGCTCCTTCGAGTTAGTAAATACACAGAAAACTGTGAATGGAATTTGTTACTGCAATACGGCGGGGGGAGATGGGAGATTTTTGGGTCATAGATCTTGTACTGAACGGAGAGTGGGTCCTCCTGCGCTTACTACTAATGGGACTTACTGGGTATGTGGGGAAAGAGCTTGTCCTTGGCTTCCAAGGCCGCCAGGTGAAAGTGGGAATGTGTCCCTAGGAAACTGGACGAGCTGCTGTAATCTGGCCTATACATTGCCTTCCATGCATCCTATAAAAGATATATCACAACATCCTTATTGAAGGCGAAGTAAGCGAGGGATGACTGAAAGTGAAAGGTTTTGGATGATAGCACTTCCCTCATATGGTGTGGCCCGAAATTCGCGAGAAATGATTAATATGGCAACCGCTCTAGAGAAATTGGCCAATAGCACTGCCGATGCCCTACCTGACGTGCAAGTGACCTAAGTGAAAGACCTAACAGCAGAGGTAGTTGCCCTTGGAATGGTAGCCTTCTAAAATAGAATGACCCTGGACTTGTTCTGAGCTGAAAAAGGAGGGACATGAGCCGCGGTAGGGTAGGAATATAGTACTTTTATTCCCGATGCCTCAGAAAACATAACTGACCTCAGTCAACACATAGTGGGAAAGATTAAGGAGATTAGGAAGATAGGGAAGCAGCTTAAGAATTTTGGGACGAAATGGTGGGAAATAGTAGAGGGATGTTTTTTTTCTGGCAGGGGAAGGTGGATTACCCATCGGATAATTATAGTGGCATATTATGTGTTTTAGGGTGCTGAGTATGTGGAGCATTACGATTATATTTTGACCATTTAATGAAAAGAGCCTGAAAATGACCCTATGATACCCCAGATGGTGAGAGAATTGCGCAGTAAGCGAAATTGGTGGGGAGAGGAGGTACATCATGGCAAAAAAATACTCTTCCCGGAGGGATATGGACCTGCTATGAGGAAGAAGAGGAGTTCTGATCTGAAAGGATCAATAACGAGGGAATTGTGGAAGAATGTAAGACTCTTTGGATATGTAGGGGTTAACCTAATCGCTTGTGAATGCTCTTAAAATTTAGCTAACGTCTTTGCAGGTCTTGGAATTCAGCTAAAGTCCTTCCAAGGAAGATGCTGTGACCCCGCATTTACGTAAAGCTCTTGTTTGTTGCAATCTCGTTCTAAGATCAAAGTCACGTTGTTCGTTGAAATTTAGTCCTAAGTTTGAAGTCAACCAATGCTCTTGTTAAGTGCTTTTAGTCACGTACTCTGTGTCTATATAATGAAGCGGGTCTGCAAGACAAACAGAACCCCCAAGCACCGCTCTTAGGTAAAGAGGCTCTCCGTGATATCACGTATAAATAAAGTCCTTTAGGCTAAAACGATTCTCTGAGTCGGCCTGATTTGTTCTGTCTGCTGGTCCTGAGATTTATCCGCAACAAAACTACCTGTCGTATATGAACTTTATGTCAACTTGTATATCTACAGCATATTCTACCTGTTAATATTATTGTATTGCTTTGATATTAATTTATATGCTGTATGTGATATATGTTCTGTGTTTTGCACCTTGGTCCCTGTTTCGTTTCGCTGCATACATGTGTAGAGATCAATAAAAAATATATCTGAACTTCAGCTTTAAATTGGACTTGAGTGTTGGACAATTTCGATATTTCACTCTGACGCGATCTTTAGACCATAAGACCATCAGCATAATTAGGCCCTTCAGCCCATCGTGTCTGCTTCTCCATTTCATCATGGCTGAACCCGGATTCCACACCACTCTATAAATCTGCCTTCTCATCACATCCTTCGTCGCTCTGGGCTATCAGGAAGCGATCAACTTCTGTCTAAAATATACCCACGGACTTGTCTTCCACCTCAGTCTGTGGCTGAGCTCTCCACAGAGGCACTATTCTCCAGATAAAGAAAATCCTCTTTGCCTCTGTTCCAAATGGTGGTCCATCAATTTTGGGGATGTCCCCTCGTCTGGGTGCCCCCACTATAGGAAACATCTCCTCCACATCCACCCTATCTAGTCAATTCAAAGTACGTTAGGTTTCAGTGTGATCCCAGTGTATGCTTCTAAATTCCAGTGAATACACACCCAAAGCTGCCGAACGCTCTCCATATGCCAGCCCAGTCCTTCCCGGAATCATTCTCGTGAATGAGGTCTCGACGCTCCAATAACAACAGATCCTTTCTGAGATCTGGGGCTCATAGCTGATGACGTCAATCCAAGTGCGACCTGACTACTGACTAATAAAGGCTCAGCATCATCTCCTTGCTTTTATATCCTGTTCCACCTGAAGTAAATGCTGGCATTGAATTTCCCTTCTTTACCACAAACTCAGCCCGCAGCTTCACCTTCTGCAAGTCTTGCATGGGGACGCCTAAGTTCGTCTGCATCCTGAAGTTTGAATTTTTCCCCATTTTGATAACAGTTCGCGCTATTGTTCCTTTTACCAAAATGATGACCATTCTTTTCTCCACACAGTATTCCATCAGCCCAATGTTTGCCCACTCTTGCAATTTGTCTAAGTTCTGCTGCAATCGCATTGCTTCCTGGGCACTACCTACCCCTCCTGCGATCTTTGTATCATCTGTAAACCTTACCACAAAGCCATCAATTCCATTATCCAAATCATTGACAGAAGTTTGTAAAGTAGCGTTCCCAATATTGACCTCTGAGGAACACCACTAATCACTGGCAGCCAGCCACTGCTGCCTTCTGTCCGTCAGCCAGTTCACAATGCATGTTAGTATCTTCCCTGCATATTTCCTTAAAATTGAAATCTTCGCAATTGTAACAGACTTTGAATCTATTGGAATGATGAAGGACATTGAGAGTGGCCGATGCTCAAATTGGCGAACGTGCTGATTTACAAAACTATCTGATATGTTTGTAGAAAATTGCTTAATTTAAATAACACTGGCACTGAGATGGACTTGACATTTGCTTTACCTCAGCCCCGAAGGCAGACAGAATATCATACATCATCGACCTAATTTCGATGTACTCCGGCATACGCATGTGTACATTGATGAACTGTGGACATTATCTCACGAGCAGTGGTCGTTCTGCATGGTTGTTGGCGTACTCTCATTTCGTATCACATACCTGCCAGCGCACATACGCACTGTAGTTCATTACCACACTGCGCGAATTTATCTAATTTACAAAATGTGCTTTTCAGGAGTGGGGATCACTGATAGTGTTCAGTGTGCATCACCACTCAAACTTGTAGTCTGACACCTTCTGAGGCGCTGACGTTGCTCCGCTCAAGCACATTAATCCCCGATCCCAGCACTGAGCCGGTAACTTTGTATATAACATTTTATGAGATCATAACAAAAAAAAAACAACATTCAGTGTCTCCCTACCTCCAACAGTGCGTGATGTAGGAAGTTCCTTATCACCCATATACTTTGTAGATGAAAGGTGTAAGACAATCTTCCACATGGCTCTTTAAACCCTGAATATCGTAGAGAATACTCGGGTCATACTAATCTCTGCTCACGGAAAGAAAGCCTCAGTGACATCCTCTTCTATTTCATTGGTAATATCGATTGCCCAGTGAAGGGGCAACTTTGTAATCTCTCCGACGAAGTCTGAGAAGTTTCATCGGAACAAGCGGCTTCGGGACCCACACCGAAGTAATGTGGAGGCACAGGCGGCTCTAAACGCTTAAATATCAGCGTTTTCAGTGGTGATGGAGGTGATTTATATCTGCTTGTTTGGAGTAACCATATCATATATAACAGTGACTCTCCACCAGCTGTAACAGAATATATCATCAGTGACGTCAGAGTCGCGTCACTACCCCATTGCCGGGATGCTGCATCAATTGTTTGGTTTCAATGACGTCACATTCAGGAAGGAATCACAGCCTGTAAGGTTAGACAAAGACTAACGGGTTGACATTAGACTGGACGCATGATGAGAAAGGTTATTGAAGAATTATTATGTGAAAAGTAAAGGCAAGCGCAGCATCAGTAATGTTATAGTCAGTGGGAATCAGCAGAATGCTGTGTAACAAATGCAGTTACGGAACGGAGCGGGACCTCTCTATTGAGTTACTGTGGGACAACGAAAGGACCCTCCTGGAGCGATGCTCTCCGCGGGCGAGGGGAGCGCTGACGTCACTCCCTCCGGAGTGGGGGGGGGGGTTCTGCTGTGGAATGTGAATTAAGGAGCTTCATGATCCAGCTGCTCAGTCCATCAGCTGGGGAACAGGTGGCACTGGAGCGGAACATCAACCCTTGTGTGTTCATTGGCTGTAAGTAACGTCATTCATTGCACAGCCCGCCTACCCGTGACGGAGAATTCGTGTTCCCTATAAATTAGCAGAGTATCGTGGTCCGAGTCACACGCTGATGTAAACTGCACAACGGGAGATAATTCAAGCAATCGAACATGAGTCGGCCGGCGATCCTACAGGTGAAAGACGTTTGTTACCCTGTTCTAGCGGTGTTTGGTTTACCCGATCAGTCGTATTAATACATTGTCTAATAGCTACTGTTTTTCGGCAGGACATTGTTATTTTTAATGAAGTATGATCCGAAGATGCGCCGCAATGTGTCCATTATACAAGCTGCTCAATAGGCGCTGTATCGTTCCCTGTCCACACGGCCGGTGAGGAGACTTTCCTCTGGACACAGGAGGCCGTCTCCTCATGACCGGTGCAAAGAGAACGGAGGGATGCCATCGCTGAAATAGCAGTAGTGTTACACTCAGGAGGAAATGTATTTTCCATCGTGCCTGTCCGAGAATAAAAGTGTACTACAACAGCAGTAGTGTTTCGCTAAATATTTTGAAGTCTGTCGCGAATTTTGATATAATTCCCATACGAAGGTGAATAGAAATTTAAACAATACTACGAAATCGGCTTCAATTTTGTACTGCACAACTCCAACTCAATAACTCAACCCCAGTGCTGAAAGTCCTGATTTGTGATGGCCGATGTGCAAAATGATCTCTGTGCCACCCGGTTTACCCGTTGTTTTACTTTAAATGAATGATGGATCTGTATTTACAGCTCCGTTTCTTTTATGCGGAGCACCTCACAACCTACCATTCACCATGCAATGGTAACCTGGTTTACCCTCCTGCAGGGCGGCACATTACCCAGGCTCCCGGTAAATTACACGTGCTGTTTGTCAGCCCGTTTCCAGCTGGTGAAGATCACACTGCGAAGATGCCTTTCCGTCCTGCCTATGCTTACTCTCAGACCACCGTACTAAACAGAAATACATCCAGACATATTTCAGAAATAAGTTGTAAGATTCCGCTGTCTTCCTCCGTCAGTGATGTCTTAATCTGTTGTTTTTTTTTTCTGTTGCAGCCAATTTGTTAACAATTATTATTCTGTCCCGGGGGAAATGCGGTCTTTCCAAATGCATCTCTGCCTACATGACGATGATGGCTGTGTCAGATCTATTGGTCATTCTAATCAATGTCCTTGACTATGAGATTTTAATATTCCGCCTGTCCAGTTCATTTCTGCATTATACGGAAGTCTTTAAAGCCACGATCTACGTGCTGGCGGTCACTCTGGAACTATCACGGTGGTACACGGTGGCCTTCACCTGTGATCGATATGTTGCCATATGTTGTCAGAAGTTTAAAACAAAATACTGCAGAGTGAAGACAGCCAAAATCCTGGCAGCAGTAATACTGGCGGGGCTTTGTTTGGAGAATATACCCTTCTTGTTTGCATTTCAGCCTCAACGAATAATTGGAAATATTTCGTGGGGTGTCCGCCCGAAATTGGACATCGTCAACTCTCCAAGTTTCGTCGCGCTCAGCAGATTCAAAACCTTTCAAAACCTGCTGTGTGCATTTGGTTTAATACTTCTATGTAACGGGATGACGGCCAGTCATATCTTAGTGGCCAGCAAATCCAGGAGGAGCTTCCGAAACAATAAGAGTAAGATTGAATGTGACCCGGAAATGGAGAACAGGAAAAAGGGCATCATATTACTCTTCTGTGTATCGGGCAGCGTTATACTACTTTGGCTGCCGTCGGCAGTGACCAGTTTTATCGCCAGCCTGACCATGTATTTTGATCGCGACTATTACTCTGCCCGATATATCGCTGCTCAAACCGGGGCTCTGCTCATGAACATGAGTTCCTGTACAAACACGTGTATTTATGCAGCCACCCAAACTAACTTCAGGGCAGAGTTGAAAACGTTGATACTGTCTTCTTGGAGGCTTCTCCGGGAATTGATCAAGAGAAATGTAAGATCATCTAAGGCTTTCTTCCCCGAGTAGAACTCAGTTCCAGCTCGCTCACGTCTTACAACAGGCAACATTTTGTAGAAGATCCGCGCTTTTATTTTGATAATTAAATAAAAATTATCATTTAAAACATCCCGATGTTGGTAACTGAAAGTGTCTCATTCGTATCTGATAAGAATTAGCTCGAGGTAGGAATAGAATGTATGAATGCGTGGAATGGGCCGGATGGAACACTGAATTGAATTAGGACAAGCGTCATTTCAATGATAAAGAGACCAGACTATTTGCAATCAACATTGGATCTCAATAAAGCAGCAGAGAGCTACGGTCAATAACATCCTTATTCCATATTTCCAGATCTGCCAAGCTGTATCATCTGAAACAGCGAAAAAGAGGGGCAAAAACGTTTCAAATGCTGCACAACGGCCTCCAAAAACTTCAGCAGATATTGAGAATCGAAAATATTCTTTCTCAATAATTAGTACAAGAATACGAATTTTGGAAAGGCGTTACATAACCTTTCAAAAGATCCTGTGTTATTTTAGCTTACGTTGTGTCGTTCCATTTATTTCTTGATCGGCAGTGCCACACAGCTAGCTGTACCAGAACCTCCTCAACTGACCAGCCACCCCTCAGCAATAGAAGGCGATCTTCTATTCCCTATCCTGTAGACATTATATTCGATGTTACCCCGCGATATGCCTGGTTATGGAAATCAGCCCTTACAGAAGTCAGAGATCAACACCTAAATATTTGAGTACCTTCTATGAAAACTAATAAATAAGCACACGGTGTATTCCTTTTCAAATTGATTTTCTTAAATCATATACAGATGATCCACATTCGTTTTCTAATTAACTCAGAATGTGGTTCATATTTTAGGGAAGTTTTATGGGCAAGAATGGCTTTTAAATCGGTTTTGTCGGAAATTCATCAGGACGGCTACAAGCAAACGCTGTTATTTCCAGCACAATTGAGAGTTACTCTCAAAGATGGGACCTATCGGCTGTTCAAATCTCCAGCGGATGCTCAAAGATTCCTTGAAGAATAGTACTTTTTTTTACTACGGGTTGACTAATGTAATAATTAGTCTATAGATCCGGATCTTTTATAATTTGATGATTTTTTACGTGATGGCTAACAGTGTATTTCTTACCAACGGTAAAGGTCCGTTTTTTTTTTGGTTTATCCTGAGTTCGTTCTTTTAATATTATTATTCTGTTAGTTCTGAAAGTAATTCATTAGATTTTTCTTTTAAGTTTATATACACTTTTTTATACTTTTAATGTTTAAATATTAAGGTTTTTTTATAAATAAAAAACATTTCCAAGATGTCGTTTCTTTTCCCCAAAGACCTTAGTGCTGGGATACGTCACATACGTTCTGATGTGTCTGAATGAGTTTACGGACTTTCTTTTAAAACACAAATACAATATTATTCATTTAAGAGTTTTAACGTTTTAATTTTTTTCTTTTTTTAAATCTTTTTTTATATATCGAATAATAATTTTATAGTTTAATCTTTGTTATACTAACCCTTTCTTAAAATATGGGTGGTTTGTGTCTTTTTTTTTACTTTTGTGCTTGAGTTGCCGTCTTGAGACATGGGGATAAATTTAGTATTAGATTGCCTGCTTACCTCTTTTAGGCTTTATTCCCCTGGGGTTTTGAGGGTGGAGGGAGGGGGATCTTTCTTTCAGCTTGCTTCACGCTTAGTTATACTTCATGGGCTGACTCGAAACTACAAAAATGGTTGCAGTGTCTGAGGTTCCGGTTCCTCCTTGAACTTACTTCCCTCTTCCGGATCCATGAGTTCATCTTTTTTTTAACCTTATGTGTTAATTGTAATAAATATTGGCAATATGGATAAGATTATTAATTTTGTTTCTTGGAATACTAATGGTTTAAATCATCCGTCAAACGGAAAAAAAATTCAAAGTATTCCACAGAATGAACGCTAATATTGTCTTTGTACAGGAGACTCATGTGAGGAAGGTGGATTGTCAACGATTTTTCAGGTTTTCACTCGAATTCCCAAGCCAAAGTAAGAGGCGTTTCCATTTTTATAGTTTCTTCAACCTACTTTATACACTATGAAACAGTTTCGGACCCACAAGGTAGATTTTTGCTTATTACTGGTTTACTTTTTAATCAAAAAGTTGTTTTAGTTAATGTTTATACTCCAAACGCTGATTGTCCTGAATTTTAAGTGTCTATTTACATCCTTTCCTAATTTGAATCAGTACATGCTGATGACGGGTGGGGATTTTAACAGCTGCTTAAACCCTTCGATAGATAGATCTAAGCCCACCCAAGCTCTTCCGAATAAATCGGCCTCTCTTATTAATTCCTTTATGATTGATTAAGCAATTTCCGAAATTTGGCGTTTTTTACACCCCAATGACAAAGAATTTTCATACCTTTCTCATGTTTATCATAATTATTCAAGAATTGACTACTTCTTTATTGATCATCGTTTACTTACCGATGTTATTGATTGTAAATATGATTATATTACCATTTCTGACCATGTCCCTTTGAAGCTATCTATTAAGAGAATGGATTCATCTTCTAACGCTAAATCTTGGATTTTCAACTCTTTTATTGCAGGACTCAGACTTTCTTAATTTTATTAAACAACAAATTGATTTGTGTTTCTCAACAGATTGTACTGCAGAGATCTCTAGTGGATCTTTATGGGACACTTTTAAAGCATTTATTCGTGCACAGATCATTCCATACGCTGCTGGAGTTAGGAAACGAACTAATTTTGAAATATCAACATTGTTTGATAAAATTAAAGCAATTGATAAGATTTATTCAGTGACCCCCAGCAACGAACTTTATAAAGAAAGAGTTGAACTTCAGATGGAGCATAGTTTGTTATTATCCTCTTCGAGTGAAAATCAGTTAATTAAATCTAGAAACCAGTTCTATGTACATGGAGATAAATCTAGCAAACTATTGGCTAATCAATTGAAAACTGCTTCGGTTAAACGACAAATTACTAAGATTCTTAAATGAGATGGTTCATTGACGATTGATCCTAAAAAGATAAATAAAGCCTTTCAAGATTTTTACAATTCTTTATATCAATCAGAATTTGTTGAGGATTCTTCTATAATGGATGATTTTTTAAGAAAATTGAGTATCCCCAAATTAACAACAGAATATAATGTATTTCTAGATACACCTATCACGGAAATCGAAATAAAAGAGCCGATTTTTTCAATGAATTCAGGTATAGCCCCTGGTCCGGATGGTTATACTGCAGAATTTTTTTAAATCCTTTTTCTCTGTACTCTCCCCTTGGCTTTGTAAAATTTTTAAAGATGTGTTAATTTTATGTAAATTGCCACAATCTTTTTATGATGTCTCTATCTTTTTAATTCTTAAAAATGATAAAGACCCCACTGAACGCATATCCTTACTGAATACGGACTCTAAGATTTTTAGCAAAGTTTTGGCCACTAGATTAGAAAATATATTACCTCGAATTATCTCTGAAGATCAGACTGGATTTATTAAAAACCGTTATTCATCTTTTAATATCTGAAAATTAATATTATTTATACTCCTTCATCCAAAATACCAGAATGTGTTATTTCCTTAGATGCTGAAAAAGCGTTTGATAGAGTTGAATGGCAGTATTTATTTAATACGTTGCAGCATTTTAATTTTAGTTCGAAATTTATATCATGGATTAAAATATTATACTATAAACCCTTGGCTTCGGTCTTTACCAATAATCAAAGATCTCCTTTTTTCAGTAATTCCGTGGTACAAGGCAAGGCTGTCCTTTAACTATTTGACATTGTTTTGGAACCTTTAGCTATAGCTATTCGTGAATCACCTAATATTTTGGGTATTACTCGTGGGGAAGGGACGTATAAGTTATCATCATATGCTGATGATTTGTTACTATACATATCCGACCCTGAGAGATCCATTCCGGCTATTTCGTCCTTGCTTGCTCAGTTTAGTAGTTTTTCTGGTTACAAACTGAATTTTAATAAGAGTGAATTTTTACCATTAAATATGCAAGTTCCAATTTATAAACATTTACCATTTAAAGTTATCACAGATCATTTTACTTATTTGGGTATGTTACGTACCTCGTAACTGGGTGTCTGACCAGAAGAGAAAGAAGAATCCGTTGCAGTCTGGTGGTACTATATTCAAAAGTGTTTATTAGTAAAATAAGCAAATCAATACCAATAATGCAAATATATAGATAATACACGTTAGCAATAATAAACCTAAAAATGTGGGAATAATAATAAGCAATAATAAACAAGCTCTATCGATGTCTAGGGGATAATGATTTGACATCGAAAAGTATAAAGTTCAGTTCATACGTGCTGAGGTAGATATGGATGTTGTATTGTAATCGTTGGAGAGTAGAGAGAGAGAGAGCGAGCGAGATGTACCAGCTACAGTCAGGCAAACCTTCCTTTGCGTTCTTGAACCGTCGTATCGTTGTGGCCATTCAGTTATGAACCCTCTGTCATTCAGCTAGACCGTTCTTCTGTGGTGGACTCGTCACTCTGGCATGAGTGGACACACACACAAGCCCCCACCGGCCCTGCTATAACACTGTGAGTTTAACTGACCGACCTCCTGGTTCAGTCTCCGATGCCCCACACCTTCCCGTCGATTCCAACACTCAAACAGTGTCCACCAGTGTGTCTCCTGGTGTGTCTGAAGGGTGTCTCTCCAGACCTGACTTTTATCCCTACTCACGGGGTCTCAGTTGTCAATCAATTTTGAATGGCTGTGTCCATCAAACCATCCCACTCCGGCTGTCCACTGAGGAACGTTAATGAACAGAATGGTACAAGATAAATAACCCTCACAGAAGTCATAAGTCTCTCAGAAGTCATAACACGGTGAATCAAGTCTCTCTCCCCTCTGTTATCTCTCTCTTATCTGTAGCAGATGTTCTTGCATGTTTTCTTTTCCAGCTCTCTCTCTCTCATGAGCAGCATAGCAACAGTAACGGTTTGTGATTCTCCCGGGGGGGGGGGGGCATGGGCAACTCTGCACCCTTCGGCCCTTCAGAACTGTTCATCCTTCATAACAGGCATTAAAATTACCAAGAAACATAAGGATTTATTTAAAGTAAATTTTTTACCATTAATTGACCAAATTAAGCAACTTGTTAGTAGGTGGTCCCCATTATCTTTGTCATTGGTTGATCGAATTAATGGTATTAAGATGATAGGATTACCCAATGTTTTATATTTATTCCAACCATTACTATATTTTTTTCCTAAATCTTTTTTGATGTTATTGACTCCAAAATATCCTCGTATGTGTGGCAGAATAAAAATCGTAGACTAAGCAAAAAATATTTACAGAAGCCTAAGAAGGAGGGTGGTTTGGCTTTGCCAAACCTAAGATTTTACTATTAGGCAGATAATATTCGATATTTAATATTTTGGACACAACAGTCGATTATAGCATCTTGCCCACAATGGGTAAATTTGGAAGCAAATCTGTACAAGACTTTTCATTGTTTTCAATTTTAGGATATTTACTTCCCTTTACTTTATCTAAATTGAATAAACAAATAACTAATCCTATAGTTAAACATACATTGCGAATATGGTTCCAATTTCGTAAATATTTTAGCTTGAATAAGTTTGTCCTATCAAGCCCTATTATATCTAACTTTTTTTTTTGGGCCTCTTCTATGGATCAAGCCTTTGTATTATGGAAAATAAAAGGTATAACACGTTTTCGTGATCTATTTTTAGATAATAGTTTTATGTCCTTTGAACAGCTATCTAATAAATATAATTTACCTTAAACACTTTTTTTTAGCACTGAATCCTTGTGAGAAGGATTTAGTAGCCACCATTTATAATATGATCATGAAAATACAGCCAGAAGTATCCGAAAAAAATAAGAAGCAATGGGAAAAAGAACTTCATTGTCTGATACCCACTCAGCAGTGGGAGAAAATTTTACTATTAGTCAATTCTTCCTCTATTTGTGCTAAACATGCCCTAATACAACTTAAGGTTGTACATAGGGCTCACATGTCCAAGGATAAACTTGCTCGATTTTATTCTTGTGTTAATCCAACCTGTGACAGATGCCATTCTGAAGTTGCTTCATTGACCCACATGTTTTGGTCTTGCCCTTGCTTGCAAAATTATTGGAAAGATATTTTTGGTATTATTTCAACAGTTCTGAGTATCAAATTGCAACCTAATACTGCAATTTTCCGTTTACCAGTGGTGGATAATAGTTGTTTATCCCCCTCAGCCTGGCGGATGATTGCATTTGTCACATTAATGGCTAGAAGATCTATCCTATTGAACCGGAAAGAAATTAATTCTCCAACTATATTTCAATGGTTTTCTCAAACTATCTCTTGTTTGAGCTTAGAAAAAATTAGAAGTGTTATCTTTGACCCTTCAGTTAAATTTGAAGAAACTTGGAGACCATTTATTCAACATTTTCATTTGAGCTAAACTGACTTTCCCTGAACCTTACTTTTATTATCCTTAATTATTTGGATTGAGGTGCGGAATTATTGACGCTACTGTGTATATTTGACATAATGCAATGGCCCATGTTGGTTAGGTTTCTTCATTTTTTGTTTTTTTTTTCCTATTTACTCCATTTGTCGTAATTACTATGAGTTTGGGAGGTTATTATATATGGATTATTATCTATTTGTATTTGTATTTCAACCTACTAATTATGTACTCTCAGACACTCTGTATTCATGTTTCATTTATTTGTTTAAAATTAATAAAAATATTTAAGAAAGAAAGACAGGCGCATAAATGTGAGGAAAATGGAGAGAGGTGGATATTATGCTGGCACAAAGAATCAGTTTAGTGGCCATTTGGTTGCTAATTTCTTTGGTTCAGCACAACATTATGGGCCGAACTTTGTTGACGTACTATCTTATGCCAACGTTGTTTCAAAGTGATTTCCAATTCTGTGTGTTGCTTTACTGTACCGAACTTCAGAACTACTTTCAGCATTTTGTCCAACTTTGCTAACTTATTGCTCATTTCCACAAAGGATTCCCACATCACTCCCTGGGACTGGGAGCCTTTCCCCATCACCAGGTCTGAGGAAGTGCGGGGAATCCTCTGTTGCGGTTTCCTTCTCTGTGAGTTCTGTGATTTCCTGTAAACATGGAACGTGTTGAGTGACAGACTTAGTGAAAGAGAATGGAGAAGACAATATCTGCTCAGTGATGGGACGTCCCAGTAACACTGAGCACAGGAAGAGTCACTGGGCTGCCTCTTCACCCATTCTGTAAATTACCGGGTTCGGTCATGAGCAGCAAAGCACTGACTGTGAAAATTACAAATCAGAATATTATTAGAGCCACAGAGCCCAGCAACACTGAAACTGGCCTTTCGGCCCTTCTGGTCAATAACGACCCGTTTTTGTTTTTACTGCTAACTACCTGCATAAACCTCCCATCCATGTCCTTACCCAAATTTCTCTTCAGTGTCTCAATCGAACCCACATCTACCACTTCCACTGGCAGCTCATTCCACACTCTCACGAACTTCTGAGTGAAGAATTCCCCTTCATATTCCCCAAGAATATTTCACCTTCCACCCTGAAATATCAAGAGTGACAGTGGGGAAGTATATATGGAACCGGAGGAAATAGCAGAGGTCCTTAATGAATACTTTACTACAGTATTCACTAAGGAAGGAGCTTGGTGTTTGTAGTGATAACTTGCAGCAGACTGAAAAACTTGAGCATGTAGATATTAAGAAAGAGGATGTGCTGCAGCTTTTGGAAAGCATCGAGTTGGATACGTTCCTGGGACCTGATGAGATGTACCCCAGTCTTCTATGGGAGGTGAGGGGAGAGATTACTGAGCCTCTGGCGATGATCTTTGCATCATCCATGAAGACAGAAGAGGTTCCAGATGATTGGAGAGTTGCGGGTGTTGTTCCTTTATTCAAGAAAGGGAGTAGAGATAGCCCAGGAAATTATAGACCATTGAGTCTTATCTCACTATTTGCTAAGTTGATAGAGAAGATCCTGGGGGGCACGATTTATGAACATTTGGAGAGGTATAATATGATTACTAATAGTCAGCATGGCTTTGTCAAGGGCAGGTCGTGCCTTACTAGCCTGATTGAATTTCCTGAGGATGTGAATAAACACGTTGATGAAGGAACAGCAGTAGATGTAGTGTATATGGATTTTAGCAAGGCATTTGATAAGGTACCCCATGCAAGGCTTATTGAGAACGTAAGGAGGCATGGGATCCACGGGGACATTGCTTTGTGGATCCAGACGTGGCTTGCCCGCCGAAGGCAAAGAGTGGTTGTAGACGGGTCATATTCTGCATGGAGGCCGGTCAGCACCGGAGTGCCTCAGGGATCTGTTCTGAGACCCTTACTCTTCGTGATTTTTGTAAATGACCTGAATGAGAAGGTGGAGGGATGGGTTAGTAAACTTGCTGATGACACAAAGGTTGGGGGTGTTGTGGATGGTGTGGAGGGCTGTCAGAGGATACAGCGGGACGATGATAGGATGCAAAACTGGGTTGAGAAGTGGCAGATGTAGTTCAACCCAGATAAGTGCGACGTGGTTCATTTTGGTAGGTCAAATAAAATGACTGACTATAGTATTAATTGTCAGAATCTTGGCAGTGCGGAGAATCAGAGGGATCTTAGAGTCCTAGACCATAGGACACTCAAAACAGCTGCGCAGGTTGACTCTGTGGTTAAGAAGGCGTAAGGTGTATTGGCCTTCATAAATACTGGAATTGAATTTAGGCGCCGAGAGGTAATGTTCCAGCTATATAGGACCCTGGGCAGACCCCACTTGGAGTACAGTGCTCAGTTCTGGCACCTCACTACAGGAAGGATGTGGAAGCCATAGAAAGGGTGCAGAGGAATTTACAAGGATGTTGCCTGGATTAGGGAGCATGCCTTATGCGAATAGGTTGAGTGAACTCGGCCTTTACTCCTTGGAGCGATGGAGACATGAGAGGTGACCTGCAAGAAATGTTGAGAGACACTGATCGTGTGGATAGTCAGAGGCTTTTTCCCAGGGCTGAAATGGTTGCCACAAGAGGACACGGATTTAAGGTGTTGTGTAGTAGGTACAGTGGAGGTGTCAGGGTTATGTTTTTTACTCGGAGAGTGGTGAGTGCATGGAATGGGCTGCCGACAACGGTGGTGGCAGCAGATACGATTGGGTCTTTTCAGAGACTTTTGGATAGGTACATGGAGCTTTGGAAAATAGAGGGCTATAGGTAAGCCTAGTAATTTCTAATGTAGGGACATGTTCGGCACATAATTGCGGGCCGAAGGGCCAGCATTGAGCTGTAGGTTTTCTATGTTTCTTTCACCCTGAACGTCTGCCCATTGCGGGGTTGAGAGAGAAGACGGGGCAGAGAGGGAAGACATTAAGGGGAGGGTGTGGTCGAGTGAGGAGCGAGAAATGTAGGGGAGTGTTTATACTGACTATCTTTCAAAAACAGCAATTGTTTGAACTTACTTGCTGCAAATTCACTATCCATTGCCTGTACACTCTCAACCAAATTATTGGTAGAGATGACAAGTTGCAGTGTTCAAAGTTCAAAGTCAATTTCATTTTCAGAGTACATACATTTCACCACATACAACCCTGAAATTCCTCTTCATGCGGGCATACTCAGCAGCTCTATCGAATAGAAACTGTTCAAGGATCAATGAAAGATCAAGTAGAGCATAGAAGACAACAAACTGCAACAATGCAAATATAATTAAATAGCAATAAATAACGAGATCAATGAGTGTAACCCCGGGGAATACCACTAGATACGGGCCTCGAGTCCAATAAACAGCCTCCCGCCATCACTCTCTGCTTCCTACCATCAAGACAACTGTGCATCCAGTGAGCCAGCTCTCCCTGGATCCCGCGTGATCTACCTTTCCACAGAACATTACCATGCTGAACCTGACGAAGCCCGAAACGTCGACTGTACTTCTTCCTATCGATGCTGCCTGCGTTCTACCAGCATTTTGTGTGTGTTGCTGCAGACCAACTCCTCACTTGAGACGACTGCCTAAACCCGTGACACAGGAAATCAAATCATTGTCACTCTATTCCAGCTGCTACATCCGGGAAGCATAAAAGCCAGGACCGACAGGCTCTGGGACAGTTTCTTCCACTGGGACATCAGACTGATGAACTCACGCTGATTTGAGAGCACTCTAGATTACATTGACTATTATATTTGTTTTAAACTATTATAAATTACTATAATTGCACATTTCACATTTAGATGATTTTTACTCCTCATGTATGTGAAGGATATAAGAAATGAACTCCATTCAATTCCATTTCTGATTCCGTTTCTGACCTGCTAACCTCCGGGTATCCTCCGTCAACAAGCTTCTTCCTCAGTCACCGTCTGAGAGATTATAAAAAGGAATTATAACAATCTGTCAGACAGCTTCTGTACCCCTTTACCCCTGAACATGTTCCCCTATTAAAACTCTCTCTTTAGCCCCTTGCCTACTCCCCTTCCCTTTCAGACTCCCGATATGCCACCAGATCTGAATCCGCTCTAAGGACATTGATATCTCACAGGAGGCTGTCCTTCTCTGATGCAGAGGTCAGTGACCCCATTTCCAATCTGCACTCGCTGTTCATGACGGTGACAGCTGTTCCCAGACTCTGGGGCTCTGTAACAAACACAATCTTAACAGCAAGGTTGGACAGTTCCTGTAATTAATATGAAGAGAGGATTGATGTTTCCTGAATCTGTTCCCAGACTCTGGGGCTCTGTAACAAACACAATCTTAACAGCAAGGTTGGACGGTACCTGTAATTAATATGAAGAGAGGATTGATGTTTCCTGGAAGGACCCGCGAGCTGAGCTGGCTGACCCAATTCACCAGATCCTCTCTTGTTTACAAATTAGTTTGTCACGAAATTTCCTATCATCCCACCTTCACCCAACAGACCCCAACCCGCCTACGACCACACGCCATTCCAACTACTCACCCCACACACACACGTCCACCCATAACCTCTACCCACACACAGACAGATCCCCTTTACCCCAAACCCCTTGGGGATCCACAACTAACTGATCCCACAGCCCGGTCTCCATCACAAAGCTAAAACCGGGGCAGCGGGACAGGAGATCACAGAACCTCCAGCCGTCCGGCAGAGCTCAGTCCCAGCCCTTCACACCGCAATCGGCCCCCGATTTACACAAACCCGGTAATAGCTCCTTCCTCAGCGTCGCCCGGACGGTATAACAGGTGGCAATACTTGGTGTCGGCAGCGCGCCTGCGCATCTCCGAGGGTCCAATGGCGCCACCAATGGCTCGATGTTCCCACAGCGCAGAGAGCTCGGCCGTCCGGTATATTGAATTAGTAACTGGACATTCGCCCCGTCAGTCCTGTTCCGTCATTCTCTATGATCACAGTAGGACTGTGATCTCAGTGACAGATCCCCGCGACCGTCTGCAACAGTTCACTCCCTTGCCTGTCAATAATCTGTGTTTTGCGGAATTAAACACATTAAACACTTTTTCTTTGAGGAAGCGAATTTCAAAGACGTACTAATTCCACCTCAGAAAAATAACCTCATCTGTCTTCACTTGTTTCAGCTACCCCTATAGTAGCAAACATGTTCTCGATATTCCTCTTCAGAATCCGCGTGATGTTCAATGTCTCCAGCAAAAGCTAGATTCATTTATGTAACCACCAACGGATAAAATCTCCTCACCTTCATCTAAATAACAGCGAATGCAATCAAAACCCCGTCGTAATCGAATACCAGCGAATACAGCGCAGTGGTCAGCATTGAAATGGACGGGGAACAACAGGAGAAGACCCCGGACATGCACTCCGTGGCCACATTATTAGGGACAGGAGGCTCATGGTAAAGTGCCCACTGAGTGTAGAATTTGCTATTTTTGTCTAAGGCCAGTGAGAATTACCACAATATTTGTTAATATAAATATCACTGCCAGAGCTTCATCGTCTTCCCTAAAAAACACACACATACAGAATAATCGAGCACCCAGATCCGTAAAGCCGTACGATTTCAATATTAATATTGATATGGTAGAAATATTAGAAATACTGCCGTTACAAGTGTGCTTATTAAAACATCATAACACTGCCGAATACAGCCCATGTTCCTACCTGATGCAGAACTCCTGTGTCTGGTTTCACCGAATCCAAGTATCTGAATTTTATGTCCCTGACAGTAAGTGAACACAGCCTGAGCACTTTTCAGTTGATAACACGTTCATAAACCTGAACTTCAGTCTATTCAGCATGTAACGCCACACCCTGTTCCACAACGCGTGTGTTAAACCCCACAAAAACTCATCTTGCTTGAATTAGTCTTTCTAACCTGTGGTCCGAAGCAGAATTAATACTGAAGTGCACGACATTTTACCAGCTCCAGAGGGGAATCATAACCCGCATCCTGGTTCCGTTTGTTTGGTGCTGTCACATTGAATTTATTGTTCACCCAGGGACCAGTTTATTGTCAGATTATAAACTCCAGCGACAGCTCAGGGCAAAGATCGCTGTGGGTTTATTGCACAGAGACAGCAGTAGGAAGGGCGCTCTCCACTCTGATGGAATGTTATGCATTTGAAATAATGTTCTCTTTCGATCAGCGGACATTCCCTTTCTCCAGATTTAACTGTGCCCCCGTAGCCTGGACATGCACTGATATTAAGTTGGTCCTTTTAAAACCCATCTTTAACAGTTGTCCGCAGTTGTAACATTTTGGTAATGGGCACCTCGGGAGTGGCTGTGCCGAGATTACCGTTTTACAGAGATAACTACCGGTCAAAGTCGACAGCAAGACAAGGATGCCCTTCTCCTTCAGTTTATTGTTCACTGACTGGAAACAAATTGCTGGATGACAGCGCCATCACATGAAATTTAGACCATTTCCTGGCTGTTGAATTTGCCTGACATCGCATTTAATTTATACCTACACCAAACGTTTTTAATCAGTGACCGATGGAAAAACTCCGAACATTAATTTCACTGGGACTCTTATTTGGCGGAGGCTGCTGCTGGCATATTGGATTAGTAGCAGGGCATTCGGCCTCTCAGTCCTGTTCCACCATTCTCTGATTCTCTGACCTCAACTGAACTCTGATTTCAGCGGCCCAAGCCTGCACAGACTGCAACACGTCACTCCCTTGCCTGTCAAGAAACTGACTGTGTTCTGCGGAATTAATCATATTTAAAAAAAACCTCCAGCTTTTTCTTTTTTTCCTTTGAGGAAGAGAATTCCAAAGACATACTATTCCCCCTCGTAAAAATAATCTCGTCTATCTTCACCTGTTTGAGTTTCCCTTACAACAGCAAACATATTGTCCACATTGCTGTCAAGATGTCTCGTCATGTTACATATTACTAGCAACCGCTCAACTCATTTATGTAAACAAGCGGATAAAGTCTCCTCTCATTGATATAAATAGCAGCGAGTACCATCGCCTCCCAACCTTTATCTAATACCTACGAATACAGTAAAAATTCCGACATTCATCCATTTCATCCGAAACCTCCCTCTGCAACAGGATCCTAGAATTCCTGAATGGGAGACCTCAGTCGGTTCGGAACGGGAGCAGCATCCCCAAAACCATCACACTGAACACGCCCCCCCCAGGGCTGTGTGCTCAGTCCACTGCTGTTCACTCTACTGACCCACGACTATGCTGCAACACACAGCTCGAACCACATCATCAAGTTCGCCGATGATACGACCGTGGTGGGTCTCATCAGCAAGAGCGACGAGTCAGCTTACAGAGAGGAGGTGCAGCGGCTCACGGACTGGTGCAGAGTCAACAACCTGTCTCTGAATGTGAACAAAACAAAAGAGATGGTTGTTGACTTCAGGAGGGCGACCACTCCCCGCTGAACATCGACGGCTCCTCGTTAAGAGATCGTCAAGAGCGCCAAATTTCTTGGTGTTCACCTGGCGGAGAATCTCACCTGGTCACTCAACACCCGCTCTATAGCAAAGAAAGCCCAGCAGCGTCTCTACTTTCTCCGAAGACTGAGGAAATTCCATCTCCCATCCCCCATCCTCATCACATTCTACAGGGGTTGTATTGAGAGCATCCTGAGCAGCTTCATCACTGCCTGGTTCGGAAATTGCACCATCTCAGATCACAAGATCCTGCAGCGGATAGTGAGGTCAGCTGAGAAGATCATCGGGGGTCTCTCTACCCACCATCATGGACATTTACACTACACGCTGCATCCGCAAAGCAAACAGCATCATGAAGGACCCCACGCACCCCTCATACAAAATCTTCTCCCCCCTGCGGTCTGGGAAAAGCCTCCGAACCATTCGGGCTCTCAGGACCAGACTATGTAACAGTTTCTTCACCCAAGCTATTAGACTCCTCAATACCCAGAGCCTGGACTGACACCTTACTGCCCTACTGTCTTATTTATCATTTAATGTAATGCCTGCACTGTTTTGTGCCCTTTTTGCAGTCCTGTGTAGGTCCGTAGTCTCGTGTAGTTTTTTTTTTTAACGTAGTTCAGTCTAGTTTTTGTACTGTGTCATCTAACACCATGGTCCTGAAAAAGCGTTGACTCGTTTTTACAATGTACAGTAGCAGCAGTTATGGTGGAAATGACAGTTAAACGTGACTTTACTCGACTTGAAAATTGATGCAAATTCTTATTCAGTGCGTCCACCATTTTATTATCGCCCATTACTGTCTCTCGATCATCGCTTTCCACTTTCGCCTCTCTCGTACACTTTGTGTATCTGAAAAAAAAAAAACTTCTGATATCTTCTTTAATCATATTGGCTAGCATTATATTGCATTCCTTCTTTAACTTTTCAATGAGTTTTATTTTGCCTTCTGCGGGCATATAAAATTTCCCAATCATTTAACTTCCCGCTAATACTTATACTGCATGCCTTCTCTATGCCTATGATGTTGGCGTTGAATAGTGTTCTGCGCCACGGTTGTATCATCTTCCTTTATAACACATCTCCTCTTTAGTAATATCGTGCGCTTTTGAAATTCCTTTCGGAAACTACAGCCAGTGTTGTTCTGCTGTCATGCCTGCCTGTGTTCTTTTCCAGTCCATTCTTGCGAACTCCTCTCTAATGGCTCTGTAATTCTCTCTACTCCACTATAATTCTGGTGCATCCATTCTTTTTTTTAAATTCGAGGGTGAATTCGATCATATCGTGATCATTTTCACCAAAGCCCTCTGATCAATTTCGGCTCTTTGCACAGTATCTCCCGATGGGCTCAACATCGAGCTGCTCAACGCGTAGGAAATCTCGAAATTCTGTCTCTTGTACTCCGGGATCAAGATGATTTTTCCAGTCTTGCGGAATATTTTAAACCCTCATGACGATTATCATACTGTCCTTTCGACAGGCGTTTTCTATCTCATGTTATATTTTGTAGACCAAATCCTTATTCTGGTTTGGGTTGTCTGTAAATTTAACTCACTTAATGGTTTTTAATCCTCACAGTCCATTGTTCTATCCAAAAGGATTCAACACCTTGCAACCCCATGTCACCTCTTTTAAATTATTTAATTTCACATTTAACCAAAAGAGCAACACTGCCCCTTCTCCATTCTTGGCTAACCTTTTACTACAATTTATATCATTGACATTAAGCTCCCAGTTACAATCTTCCTTCAGCAATGATTCAGTGATTCTTACACCATCCTATACACGTATTCCCATATGCAACTGTGCGAGAAGTTCTTCAACCATGTCCGGTGCATTCAAATAGAACGCCTTCAGTCCAATATTCACCCATTCCTACTTTTCTCGCCTTTTACGTTCCATCTTATCCGATTGAATGCAATTTTGTTTAAACCTCCCCAGAAAATTCCAGACTACCTGCCCGCCAGCACATTAGACCCCTCTGATTCAAGGGTAACCCGTCCATTTGGTAAAGATTGTTCCCTCTCCAGAATCTCCTCCAGAAACTGCAACACGATCTCATTCTAATCGTCAATGTCAATTGACTAAAACGACAATAAATCGTCCCTGTTTTCGATTACCCCAACGACAAGCAGCACACTTCAAAGATTATCTGTCCGACGTTAGTGGATGGTCGCATAACCGGGTCCTATGATAAACACCAGCTGCTCATACGACCATCTTCCACCAACTCACATAACTGCATGTGCCCCTGATCGGTGAGGTAGAGGGTAACCATGTTTGCTCAAATGTGACCTGCAGTCTAGCGGAGGAAGGGAGATCTATACAACTCTTTTATTTGGTCCATCTTCAGAAAAAAAAACTCTGGGCATTTTCCAGCGGAGAAGTGGATAAAGAACCTAAAGTATGAAAACGGTGCAACTTGTTTTCAGTGGTGCGGATAATGGAACACACCGGGAAAAATAAAAATATCGTGTTTACTTCACTTACAGCTTTCCATATAACCATATAACCATTTAACAATCACAGCACGGAAACAGGCCATTCCGGCCCTCCTAGTCCGTGCCGAACTCTTAATCTCACCTAGTCCCACCTACCCGCACTCAGCCCATAACCCTCCACTCCTTTCCTGTCCATATACCTATCCAATTTTACCTTAAATGACACAACTGATCTGGCCTCTACTACTTCTACAGGAAGCTCATTCCACACAGCTATCACTCTCTGAGTAAAGAAATACCCCCTCGTGTTTCCCTTAATCTTTTGTCCCCTAACTCTCAAATCATGTCCTCTCGTTTGAATCTCCCCTACTCTCAATGAAAACAGCCTATTCACGTCAACTCTATCTATCCCTCTCAACATTTTAAATACCTCGATCAAATCCCCCCTCAACCTTCTACGCTCCAATGAATAGAGACCTAACTTGTTCAACCTTTCTCTGTAACTTATCTGCTGAAACCCGGGTAACATCCTAGTAAATCGTCTCTGCACTCTCTCTAATTTATTGATATCTTTCCTATAATTCGGTGACCAGAACTGTACACAATATTCCAAATTTGGCCTTACCAATGCCTTGTACAATTTTAACATTACATCCCAACTTCTGTACTCTATGCTCTGATTTATAAAGGCCAGCGTTCCAAAAACCTTCTTCACCACCCCATCTACATGAGACTCCACCTTCAGGGAACTATGCACTGTTATTCCTTGATCTCTCTGTTCCACTGCATTCCTCAATGCCCTACCATTTACCCTGTATGTTCTATTTGGATTATTCCTGCCAAAATGTAGAACCTCACACTTCTCAGCATTAAACTCCATCTGCCAACGTTCAGCCCATTCTTCTAACGGGCATAAATCTCCCTGCAAGCTTTGAAAACCCACCTCATTATCCACAACACCTCCTACCTTAGTATCATCAGCATACTTACTAATCAAATTTACCACCCCATCATCCAGATCATTTATGTATATTACAAACAACATTGGGCCCAAAACAGATCCCTGAGGCACCCCGCTAGTCATCGGCCTCCATCCCGATAAACAATTATCCACCACTACTCTCTGGCATCTCCCATCTAGCCACTGTTGAATCCATTTTATTACTCCAGCATTAATACCTAACGACTGAACCTTTTTAACTAACCTTCCATGTGGAACTTTGTCAAAGGCCATGCTGAAGTCCATATGGACTACATCCACTGCCTTACCCTCGTCAACATTCCTCCTAACTTCTTCAAAAAATTCAATAAGGTTTGTCAAACATGACCTTCCACGCACAAATCCATGCTGGCTACTCCTAATCAGACCCTGTCTATCCAGATAATTATAAGTACTATCTCTAAGAATACTTTCCATTAATTTACCCACCACTGATGTCAAACTGACAGGTCTATAATTGCCAGGCTTACTTCTAGAACCCTTTTTAAACAATGGAACCACATGAGCAATACGCCAATCCTCCGGTACAATCCCCGTTTCTAATGATATCTGAAAGATCTCCGACAGAGCTCAGCTATCTCTACACAAACTTCCCTCAAGGTCCTGGGGAATATCCGGTCAGGACCCGGAGATTTATCCAATGTATTTCTTCCGATGTATTTTTTTCTGATGTCCAAAGCTGTCAATAATGTAGTAAATATAATTGTTAACATATATTCTCTGCGTCTAAAGATACGTTTAACATATTTTAAAATATTGTGAATACTGCAAATAAATGTTTATGTTTATGTTGTTTCAACCAGGCTATGCACAAAAAGAAAGAGAATTATTGCACATCACATATGAGATTAATTACTGTCAGAAATAGATCTAGCTAACCCTTTATAGTTCAGCACATGCAGAAATATAGAACACGCTACGGGTTTGTATAGAATGAAATAACACACATTATTGATAATGGTTTTGCAATAATTAGAAATGTTTGCTACAACAGGAGTGAACATTCAAGACAGAGTTCTCTGGAAAAGGGGACGGATGTGAAACACGGTCTCGATCAATCTGCCCGAAATCTTCGCCGATCACAATCAGACTCATCTCTGGGACTTTATGAACAGCCACTCTCTGGAATGGAACTACAGATCAGCGGACAGGAAGCAGAGTCAAACACGAGGAAATCTGCAGATGCTGGTAATTCAAGCAACACACAGAAAACGCTGGTGAAACGCAGCAGGCCAGGCAGCATCTATAGGAAGAAGTACAGTCGACGTTTCGGGCCTTGTCTGTTCTCCATCTCCCTCTGGTGCTCCCTCCTCCTTTTTTTCTCCCTAGGATTCCCGACCCATGATCCAGTCCCATGATCCTTTCCCTCTCCCTTTTGCCAATCAACTTTCCAGCTCCTCCCCCTCCTGTCTTCTATCATTTAGGATTTCCCCTATCCCTCCCACTTTCAAATTCCTTACTATCTTTTCTTTCAGTTCGTCCTGACGAAGGGTCTCGGCCCGAAACGTCGACTGTACTTCTTCCTGCTGACGCTGCCTGGCCTGCTGCGTTCCACCAGCATTTCCTGTGTGTTGCGGGAAGCAGAGTGTAATAATGGAACGTCGGAATGAACAGGGGCTCTTTATTTCAATAAGTAAAATGGCCTACACTTTCAAACAGGTCGCTGCTCACACTGAAGATATCATTGCTTGAATTACATCACTGTCACTGCTGTTCAACCTCAGCCGACTGAACTGAGACGATGATCTCACTACTGGCCTCGCGGATAACGTCATTACTATTTCACGCCCATCGTTGACCATGTTACTCATGTTGTTGTGTCTGGAATCTTAAATCTGACGACAGTGATGATATAACTGCGATTCCTGGTCACTCGCTGAACTCCATTCCAAAGACACCAATATTTGAAATTCCTCCTTTATGCGTAGAATTCAATTAGCGATTTATTCACTGCTGTTGTGACCCTTGCAGCCAGCTGATTTTCGATTCTCCAGATGAAAGTGATCAGCAGAGTGCAATCCTGTTTTCTGTACATTACTCGTTTCGTTTTTAACTGCGTGGACCGCAATGACAATACTGCTCAAAAGGACAGCGGAACTAGCAGCACAGGTAGAGAATTATTCCAGCTGCTACTGCCCTGCAGCTTCACCGCTAATCTCTAAAGCAGGATCACCGCCTACACCGTGCATTGGATTTTCCCTTAAAGGCGCAGTTCATATAGCGTTATCATAATGCTAAAAGATTGGAATTCGTCAAATTGCATCTGGTCTGGTTTTTATGCAGTATAGGTATCCACTGCGCACTAGATTGGAAATTATATTAAATGCACATCAAAAGATAGTTCTTTTTTTTTTACAGAACGAGCGACGAGGCGAAGTGATTTAAGATCGCAGTAATGTAGTTTCGTGGAGACACGATACTCATTTCAACTTTAGCTTCCACGCAGACGATGTTTAAAACTCTACCTGTCTACCATAAACATATGCAGTGGATAAATCATAATCAGCATTTACTACATTACATCTGGTGGAGTATTGCATTGTCACAGGTTACGAAGGACAGGTGTAACAATATTCATAATATCAATGGCCGCTCACACGCCGACAAATATAAAAGCTGTTTGTTCAGCGAGAACCAAACTCAACAGTCAACACCTCAGCATTTACATCATTGATGGGATTTCCTGTACCCTAAACATCATGATCATATGCTGATTTTTATCGCAAGAATATCAGTAAACACTGAAGTTGTTGCGGAAGAACGTTTATTGTGCTTAATTTTTATCATTATATTCGTCAGGCGTAGCACACCGAATAGACCGGAGAAAGCGCATGCTGGTGTGTTGGCAAGTTTGCAGACGACACACAGGTTGGTGGTGTAGAGGATTGTTGAAGATTGCAGAGAGACATTGATAGGATGCAGAAGTGGGCTAAGAAGTGGCAGATGGAGTTCAATCCGGAGAAGTGTGAGGTGTCACACTTTGGAAGGACAAACTCCAAGGCAGAGTACAAAGTAAATAGCAGGATTCTTGTAAGTGTGGAGGAGCAGAGGGATCTGGGTACATGTCCATAATCCCTGAAAGTTGCTTCACAGGTAGGTAGGTAGGGTATTTAAGAAAGCTTATGTGGTGTTAGCTTTCATAAGTCGATGGATAGGGTTTAAAAGTGATGTAATGATGCAGCTCTATAAAACTCTGTTTAGGCCACACGTGGAGGATTGTGTCCAGTTCTGGTCGCCTCACTATAGGAAGGATGTGGAAGCATTGGAAAGGGTACAGAGGAGATTTACCAGGATGCTGCCTGCTTAGAGAGTATGGATTATGATCAGAGATTAAGGGAGCTTGGGTTTTCCTCTTTGGAGAGAATGAGGATGAGAGGAGACATGATAGAGGTGTACAAGATATTACGGGGAATAGATAGAGTGGACAACCAGCGCCTCTTCCCCAGGGCACCACTACTCAATACAAGAGGACATGGCTTTAAGATAAGGGGAGAGAAGTTCAAGGGGGTTATTTAAGAAAGTTTTTTTTTCACTCAGAGTGGTTGGTGCGTGGAATGCACTGCCTGAGCTAGTGGTGGATGCAGATGCAGATACACTAGTGAAGTTTAAGAGACTACTAGACAGGTATATGGAGGAATCTAAGGTGGTGGGGGGGGGGGATTATATGGGATGCAGGGTTTGAGGGTCGGCACAACGAAGGGCCTGTAATGTGCTGTACTATTCCATGTTCTTATCACACAGGGTTACACATCAGTAAGACTAAAGGGATTCTTTGCACACACACCGACGAAATTTGGGATTAATACGTCAAATCTAAATGTGATTGCTGTTCAGTTGATTAGCATATAAAGAACTTGAAGTGACATAATCATCTGCCGTTTGTATTCAATGGCTGGACGTAAGGGTGCCTACAGGAGCATGCAATGATATATTTCTTCGGCACTTACTCTGCAATGGTTTATTGAACGTTACACGACTGTGCTTGCCTGACTTTTTTTTGTGGCAAAGAAATATGTTTAATAGAACATATATACTTTTAATCAAACTTTTCCCAGCTTGAAACACATTTTTTGTCAAATTTATTGCTATCGACAATTCGAATAAACGTGCCCGTTCCGCTGCTTCTAGATCTCTAAGCTGAATTCTAAGGGAATTCATTGCAAACGCAACAGAGATAAATAACAGTCAGGAAGAGAAGTTTTAGTTCAGCCTTTGCAGGCTTACAAATATACCATGTCTGTGGAAAATGAAAACAATTCTAGTTTCCATAGACTTTGTTGAAATCCCATAGGATTGCGGACACTGCTCAAGTGAGAGGAAACATTCCAAGGAACCGAATAAAGAGGAAAAGATAATAATAAAATAATCCGAATAACACATTTAGAGCACTGTTGGATGTTTATTTCTGTGTAATCTTCAATCGAGGGTAAATTGTACAAAGTTACAGCGACACGTTTGCTTGCCAACAAATACAAAGTCACTTTATAGAAAAATGCTGATTCTGCCTGGATTAAAGCGCATCCAATCACACGGACACATTGCAGACAGCGGAACAGCATCTTCGGCCATACAGTGGAAATTTCTGTTTGCCTGCGGCCTGGGCTTTGTATGCGGTGTGGGGAGGGTTATGATCATCAGCCAGACAGTGGAAATCTCTGTCTGTCTGCGGCCTGGGCTTTGTATGCGGTGTGGGGAGGCTTATGATTATCGGCCATACAGTGGAAATCTCTGTCTGTCTGCGGCCTGGGCTTTGTATGCGGTGTGGGGCGGCTTATGATCATGGGCCAGACAGTGGAAATCTCTGTCTGTCTGCGGCCTGGGCTTTGTATGCGGTGTGGGGAGGCTTATGATCATCGGCCATACAGTGGAAATCTCTGTCTGTCTGCGGCCTGGGCTATGTATGTGGTGTGGGGAAGCTGATGATCATCGGCCATACAGTGGAAATCTCTGTCTGTCTGCGGCCTGGGCTTTGTATGTGGTGTGGGGAAGCTGATGATCATCGGCCATAGAGTGGAAATCTCTGTCTGTCTGCGGCCTGGGCTTTGTATGCGGTGTGGGGAGGCTTATGATCATCGGCCATACAGTGGAAATCTCTGTCTGTCTGCGGCCTGGGCTTTGTATGGGATGTGGGGAGGCTTATTATCATGGGCCATACAGTGGAAATCTCTGTCTGTCTGCGGCCTGGGCTTTGTATGTGGTGTGGGGAAGCTTATGATCATCGGCCATACAGTGGAAATCTCTGTCTGTCTGCGGCCTGGGCTTTGTATGCGGTGTGGGGAGGCTTATGATCATCGGCCATACAGTGGAAATATCAGTCTGTCTGCGGCCTGGGCTTTGTATGTGGTGTGGGGAGGGTTATGATCATCGGCCATACAGTGGAAATCTCTGTCTGTCTGCGGCCTGGGCTTTGTATGCGGTGTGGGGAGGGTTATGATCATCGGCTATACAGTGGAAATCTCTGTCTGTCTGCGGCCAGGGCTCTGTATGCGGTGTGGGGAGGCTTATGATCATCGGCCATACAGTGGAAATCTCTGTCTGTCTGCGGCCTGGGCTTTGTATGTGGTGTGGGGAAGCTGATGATCATCGGCCATACAGTGGAAATCTCTGTCTGTCTGCGGCCTGGGCTTTGTATGCGGTGTGGGGAGGCTTATGATCATCGGCCATACAGTGGAAATCTCTGTCTGTCTGCGGCCTGGGCTTTGTATGGGATGTGGGGAGGCTTATGATCATCGGCCAGACAGTGGAAATCTCTGTCTGTCTGCGGCCTGGGCTTTGTATGTGGTGTGGGGAAGCTTATGATCATCGGCCATACAGTGGAAATCTCTGTCTGTCTGCGGCCTGGGCTTTGTATGTGGTGTGGGGCGGCTTATGACCATCGACCATACAGTGGAAATCTCTGTCTGTCTGCGGCCTGGGCTTTGTATGGGATGTGGGGAGGCTTATGATCATCGGCCATACAGTGGAAATCTCTGTCTGTCTGCGGCCTGGGCTTTGTATGTGGTGTGGGGCGGCTTATGACCATCGACCATACAGTGGAAATCTCTGTCTGTCTGCGGCCTGGGCTTTGTATGGGATGTGGGGAGGCTTATGATCATCGGCCATACAGTGGAAATCTCTGTCTGTCTGCGGCCTGGGCTTTGTATGCGGTGTGGGGAGGCTTTTGATCATTAGCCATTCAGTGGGAATCTCTGTCTGTCTGCGGCCTGGGCTTTGTATGCGGTGTGGGGAGGGTTATGATCATCGGCCATGCAGTGGAAATCTCTGTCTGCGGCCTGGGCTTTGTATGCGGTGTGGGGAGGCTTATGATCATCGGCCATACAGTGGAAATATCTGTCTGTCTGCAGCCTGGGCTTTGTATGTGGTGTGGGGAGGGTTATGATCATCGGCCATACAGTGGAAATCTCTGTCTGTCTGCGGCCTTGGCTTTGTATGCGGTGTGGGGAGGGTTATGATCATCGGCCATACAGTGGAAATCTCTGTCTGTCTGCGGCCAGGGCTTTGTATGCGGTGTGGGGAGGCTTATGATTATCGGCCATACAGTGGAAATCTCTGTCTGTCTGCGGCCTGGGCTTTGTATGTGGTGTGGGGAGGCTTATGGACCGTAAGGAAACAACTTGACTTTTCTTGCTAATTTCTGTTTCAACAGCAGCAGGATTTTACAGGAAAGTGAGACACAGTGCCCATGTTGAGGATTGGTAATCTACTAGTATATCAGGCTGAGATGAAAAATAATAATCAGCCTCTTGTGAAACCACAGACAAACCGTCGCAAAGAATACCTATTGACCACTCAGTGATTTGATCCGCATGGCGCTGGAGGAAACCCAGTTGCCGACAGTTAACTCCGTCGTTATTGTCGCTGTATATCTCTCTCTGTCTATCTCTATCTCTCTCTCTCTCTGTGTCTCTCTCTGTCCCCCCTCTCTCTCTCTCACCCTTTCTCTCTCTCTCTCTGACTGTCTCTTTCACTCTCACTCTTCCCTTCCTCCCCTTGTCTATCTTTCTTGTCCACCTGCTACTCCTGTCGAACATGAGAGCACATTTGCACAGATGGCTGACGGTCATTTTCTGTCTCAGAAAACATCTACTTTCCACGCTAATGCCGCTCTCTTTCAGAACCGCCGTTTTCTTCCATTCATCTTACACCAGCCAAGATGGATCAAATGCAATTTTTGACTAATTTACCGCTTTGCTAACCGGGGTGTTTTAAAGAAAATTCATATACTTGCTCATTTTTGGACTTAATTCCTCTTCAAACTGTGTTATACAGGTGCAGTAAGATATTTTTAAAATTAATTTTATTAATTTCAGGATACGTGGTCACAGCAACACTTATCTACACACTTCTTCCTCTGCCACCTGGTAGACCAAGGGTTAACTCTTCCTGTAGCTTTACGGAAGTCTTTTCAGGGTAGGCTGCTGACGTCACCGGAGATTATTTTTCTCTCTGTTTAATAAGAGCCCCGTTCACTCGGTTCCCCCAGTTTCAGCGAGAGCACCTTCGCCTGCCATGGACAGATAACCGGAGCTGCAGTGTCAGGGACAGTGAGGACGGATTGGCTCGTTCTGTCATGGATCGGAATCCGGGAAGCGCAGCCTGGAATATAACGGGAAATGGGAGAAGTGTCTTCTGGATGTTTCCATATATTTCTACAGACTATTGGGTGCCGGTCGATTTTCGAGTTACACATGTTCTCGTCGCCATTCAGGTGGTTTTCTTCCCCGTCCTCGCCATTATTGCTCTTCCTGGTGAGTCTCTCTTTAATACGTCACCGCATTTTTTCTTATCACGTGTACCTCTCATTATAATAATTAATGATGCTGTCGCACTGCAATCTGTTAATTAAACAAACTTTTTTCCTATGCACTTTGGTGGTTTTCTGTCCTGACGATCTCTGTTCAAGAGAGTATGTGGTGGCAGTGGTGATGATCCAGAGAAGGTTTACAAGAATGATCCAGCGATTAAACGATCTCACGTATCAGGCGCGTTTGATGGCCCTGTGCCTGTATTCGCGCAATTTAAGCGGTTGTTAACTGAGACATTAACGTTTATATAGAGAAGGCTGGAAGACAGTTTTGGAAGGAAACACATCAATCCTGATTGAGTAGCTTATGGTCCTGTGGCGTGGTCAGGCTGGCTCAGATAATGCTCCTGATGTAATGGTGAAATTTCTGACGAGTGAACTTACTGACAGTCGCTCAGCACAGCAGCCTACCACCGAGACGTTGAAACATTACATATTCAAATGGATCTCCGCTTTCCATTCACTTTCTCCTCGCCGCGAGAATACCTGCTATGAATCAAGATTTTTTTTCCCCTCACTTGAGGGTCAATTGCAATTAAACAGGTTTCCAACCCCTAGTCTTTTCGTGGATAATCGGTCTGATTGGTCATCTGTAGTCCGGGATTTCCGTGAACTTAACCAGGTCACTCGGCTGTCAGGACCTTCGGCCGTGGCGACCACATTATCGAAGTGTCTTTCGCATTTTGGCTCCTATCTCGCCCTGTAGGCTTGCGGGAGTTCCTCCGAAAACGTCGTTCGTTCTTCACGTTTCCACATTGGCTGTCGTTCAGCAGCGGCATTACGTTCTCCAAACTTTGAACATTTATCTTAATGGCTCCGCTTCCGCGCGTTTTCCGTTCGCCAGCTCTGTGTCCACATTTCTTTTGTTATCGTTTCAGTTGGCAGCGTGAGGCTGTCGCAGAATTGTGTTCGATAAATCGTCTAATTATCTGCCTTCCAGTAGAAACAATGACGTTAGTGTGACGACCCCTCCTCCGTTTCTCTCTGATCATCTTCAACAACATCGGTCGGATTAGAAAGTTAATGAATTCGTTAGATCCTTTCCAACTTCCATGTGCTGACCGAGGTGCCGCTGAAGCAAAGGAAGCATTGTCTCCGGAATATAATCACTGGTTGCATCTTCTGGCTCTGGCCACCCTCCTGCCCACTGTGTTCATAAAATGCATTTTCCGACTGGGACCCAAACATTGTAAAATGCAATGATCTTTAATATATATTTTCACGCCAGCTGCATTTGACCGTGTGTAAAGCCTAAGGAACATATTTCTGAAAACATGATTTTTTTCTGAAAACATAATAGACCACTGTAAGTTCTTGAAATGCTGACCATGACGTATTGTTCTGGTGACAAATCAGTTTCACTGTTGCTGAAAAAATAAGGCATTTTCGAGACATTAATGACTCGCATAAAATTGTAAAGGCAGAAGTACAAGGAGGAGCTGGTGAGACTCGGGGCACGATTTCAAGGTAATACTCCCTCAATGTTGGCAAACAGTAAGTGACGTGCAAAAATAAGGTTTTGGACTACATCTGCAAATTCAGCCGCCCTGGCTAAGGATCAGGGACGGGAATTTGCGCCTCAGCCAGAGATGGTGAGTGTCAAGGATAATTATTTCCCGGAGATTCCGCGGAGCATCATTCGGATCTTTTTCCCTCAGCATGTACGGAATTTCACAACCATCGGCCGTCGTTACCTGTGTTCTTCGCTTTCCGTTTCGTTGCTGATATTCGATCGAACAGATTGCACTCAGATTACACTACTTTGCAAAATGGTTCAATTTTATTCAACTGGTAATCGCTACGATTACATTATTCCGCCAGGTACAGTCACTTCAATCATTAACACACATTACACTCGTTTTGAGAGAACTCTTCCTGTTGCATTTACCCTGACTGTTTATTCTGTTTGGCAGTGAACATGGTGACCATATTCATCCTGTCTCGGGGAAAGTGCGGCCTCTCCAGAGTTGTCACTTGCTACCTGGTTGCCATGGCAGCGGCGGATCTTCTGGTTCTTATCCTGGACCTGATATTGAACAAGATTCCACTTACGTACATGCAGCACTCCGTTTTCATCCGCTCAATGCCCAAGGGGTGTAATATCCACGCTGCTCTGATTTACACCGCAACCGACTGTTCCGTCTGGTACACCGTCACGTTCACCTTGGATCGGTTTGTCGCCATTTGTTGTCAAAAATTGAAAACCAAATATTGCACGCGGAAAACTGCGGCCGTGGTTTTGGGGACGGTGACTGTGATCAGCAATTTAAAGAATATTTACTGGTATTTTGGACTGTCAGAGGAATACACATGGATAATTGCTCCATTCATTTGTCAACAGAGGTATCACTATTACAAATTCACGAATCAAATAGACCTATTTTATTCCTTCCTCACCCCTGTACTCCCATTTGTGCTGGTTCTGGTTACGAATGGAATCACTGTCAGGCACGTCTTAGTCACCAGCAGAGCTCGCAGGAGACTCAGAGTTCCCGGTAACGGACAGAGTGCCAGAGACCCGGAGATGGAGAAACGCAGGAAATCCCTTGTTTTATTGCTGATGGTCTCGGGTAATTTCATCCTGCTGTGGGCACCTTTCAGTGTGTTCTCTGCGTGGGATCGGCTGTATTATCTTCCCATGCGTTTGCTTCCGCCAGATTCCCTTCGAGAGCTGGGCATCATTCTGCAGCTTCTGAGCTGTTGTACAAACACGGCCCTTTACGCCGTTACACAGGCCAAGTTCAGGGAGCAGCTAAAGAATGTGGTAAAATCTCCGCTTGCCCTCATTGTTCCGAAAAAATCGTGACTTAGCGGCGTCGCCCGTCCGGATACCACTATATATTGCGGGCACTTTCTGTCCCTCTTGGCCCGGCGATATCCTTATTCCTGTCACACCTCACAAGCGGAAATTGCATAGACAAGCCCCTTATGCAGCTGCAATGCTGGTCCCGAATTCGCTGGCTCATTTCCCTTCTTTGCTCTACTGATTGTAGTGCATTTCGCCCCACGGTTCCACTGTACATTCCTCTGTCCTCCCGATTCGTTGGTCCAGCTGCAAGGCCATATTCCTGCGAGGGCATCTGTGTTCCCGAAACAACCCGTTCATTACCGACAGTGGCGGCTGCATTGGTTCTGAGAGTCCATTGACAACTGAATTGGTGCCTCTTCCTGCAGCCACGCTGAGCTCGTCAGTCTCATCCACACGGCCTACAACTTGCCACACCGCCCTCAGATCAGGTTGTACCCGTTCCGACACCAATCCTGTCTCTCGATCTCTCTGTTCCCAACTCCAGGGAGAGATTATCTACCGACATCTTTTCCAAAGTCATGCTACTGACTCCAACAGTTATCTTGACGATACCTTCTGCCAAATTGACACTCACAAAAGTGCTATTCCATTCTATCATTTCCATTGATGAGAATTTCATCTTCGGACATTTTACAGTCAATGGACATTCCCTTCCACCACGATCGATGGTGCTATCATCATTCTGGGACGCATTTCCCCCAGTTACCATCACTCCATCCCACCCAGAATAATAAAAGAGATTGGGTCTCCTTGTCCTCAGGTAACACGCCACGAGCCTCCGCATGCAAGATATTTTACCGTAACTTCCACCATCTCCATAGCCACTCTACCACCAGGCACGACTTTCTCTCCCCCATCTCCGGTTTCTGCTGATCGTCCTCTGCGCGACTCCATTGACTACCAGCGGTCCGCACAAGTCTCCCTTATGCCTGTAACCGTACTGCAGACATTATTTCCAGCAGGTACTGGTTATTCCTGGACAACGGAGATCACACTGGCGAAAAAAATGCATTTCCAGTGTCCGCTGTATTGCAAGAAATAAAATGCTGATATTCCATCCAGCTACAATCGTCAAAAACCCATTGTCATCAATGATGTCATTTACAATCCCTGTTGCCGCGGACAGAATGGTCCTGAAAGTTGTTATGGGCTAGATATTATCGAGTTTGGAGGAGAGATATTTTTGAACAAGGGCCCCATCGAGTGCCCACACGGACAGAGGGAGATAGGAACATTAATTGTTGCTATTCTGATCTCAATAATATCGGGAATAGCCCAAAATGTTCACAGAAAAAAGCTCGCTGTTTTATTTTTAAGTATCACATGGTATCGTGTTTATACTTGGAGGGATCTGATGTGACCGGGTCTTTTCCCGACACATAAATAGTTCTACTAGTGGTGAAATTTTCACACATGAATCAAACTGCTTATCCTGTCAAACTCAAACATATCGATAATACCTGAATACGAATACGTCCGTCAGCTAAACCATACTACTAAACATGAATCGCAGATATCAGTGGCAGTAAGGACAGTGGTCATCCAGACCCAACTCAGATTAGATTCGAATAAATGTGTTGAACTGGCAATTGTCGCTGAACGGATAACAGGTGCAGTGCCTGTAAAAATATTCACAACCCCGCCCACCAACCCCTCCCCCACTTTGAAGACCCTTGTAGCCATAGGCACACGCATGGATCCCGGCTATTCCTGCCTTTTTATTGGCTACGTGGAACGGTCCGTGTACCAAGACGACAGCGGTGTCACTGTCCGAAATCTCCCGTGGGACACTGACGACAGCATTGCTGCTGCTTCCTGGACGCTGCTCGTTGATTTCATCAACCAGCTCCAATTTCCAACACACCTTTAGTTTTACCTGATCCATTTCCAACCTCTCTTTCTCTGTCTTCTGAGCCAGCTTATCTACTGTCGTACATCATAAGTCCATCGACTCACACAATTACCTGAACTATACTTCTTCCCATAGAACCATTGAACCATAGAACACTACAGCACAGTACAGGCCCTTCAGCCCTCCATGTTGTGCCGACCCATGTAATCCTTAAAAAAATGTACTAAACCCACACTACCCAGTAACCCTCCATTTTCTTTCATCCATGTGCCTGTCCAAGAGGCTCTTAAATACACTTAATGTTTTAGCCTCCATCACCATCCCTGGCAAGTCATTCCAGGCACTCACAACCCTTCGTGTAAAAAACTTACCCCTGATTTCTCCCCTAAATTTCCCTCCCTTAATTTTGTACATATGCCCTCTGGTGTTTGCTATTGGTGCCCTGGGAAACAGGTACTGACTATTCACCCTATCTATGCCTCTCATAATCTTGTAGATCTCTATCAAGTCCCCTCTCATTCTTCTACGCTCCAAAGAGAAAAGTCCCAGCTCTGCTAAACTTGCTTCATATGACTTGTTCTCCAAACCAGGTAACATCCTGGTAAATCTCCTCCGCACCCTCTCCATAGCTTCCACGTCCTTCCTATAATGAGGTGACCAGAATTGAACACAATACTCTAAGTGCGGACTCGCCAGAGATTTGTAGAGTTGCAACATGGCCTCTCTACTCTTGAACTCAATCCCCCTGTTAATGAAGCCTAGCATCCTATAGGCCTTCTTAACTAACCTATCAACCTGTTCAGCGACCTTGAGGGATGTATGGATTTGTACCCCAAGGGCCCTTTGTTCATCCACACTCATAAGTAACTGACCATTAACTCTGTATTCAGTCCTCTGGTTTGCGCTTCCAAAATGCATCACCTCACACTTGTCCGTATTGAACTCCATCCGCCATTTTCCTGCCCAACTCTGCAGCTTGTCTATATCCTCTTGTAACCTTCTACTACCTACAGCTCCATCCACAACTCCTCCAATCTGCGTGTCATCCGAAAACTTACTCACCCATCCTTCCGCCTCTGCATCCAGGTCATTTATAAAAATCACAAAAGGCGGGGTCCCAAGACGGATTCCTGCGGCACTCCCGTAGTCACCGACCTCCAGGCAGAATACTTTCCTTCTGTAACATTTACCCAACAGGCCGGTACATGTCTAGGGGAAAAGGAGATCCAAACACTCACCAACTCCACCTGCCGTACACGCAGGTGCTGTGAGAATCAAGTTTATGCCTCGCCTACACACAGAATATAAGACTCACACCAGATACCGTTATGAAATACACTTTAAAGATTTTACTAAAACTAAAAGAGTACTATGCAATACAGTATATATGAAGGAAAATAAATAAAGTAAAAGGCGCCAACTTATCAAAGTTCAGTCAGTTTAGTGCACATCGTTGAAGCTCAACCATCGAACCATTCGACCCCTCGTCACTTTCCTCCGACCTCCACGTCCCCGCACCTGGGACCACCCGGGTGGTCGACCGAGCAGTGCAGCGCACGTCCACCTTCCTCGGCGTCTTCTTCCCGACTCCCCTGAAAACCCGCGAAAACCCCCAAGCTCCCAGCCCCACAAGCCAAAATAACATTCCCCATTGGTTAAAAAATGAATACAATCCCCATATCAGCAAGTCCAAAGCCAGACAACTGCGAGAGAAAACACTTATCAGACATAAAAGCATTCCTACTCTAGAAAACCAAAGAAGCCATTTTAATTAACATACCCTGTACATTGTACACTTCTACAACTACCCTCTTCTTTCTGCCTTTAAGCCAATTTTTTATCCAAACAGCTAAGGTTCCACATCCCAATGCCTCATGACATGGATGTCAATGGATGAGTCTCTCATGAGGGACCTTGTCAAATGCTTTGCTAAAGTCCATGTAGACCACATCCACTGCCCTACCCTCATCAATTTCTTTTGTTACCGCTTCAAAAAACTCAATCAGGCTCCTGAGGCACGATCTTCCCTTCACAAAGTAATGTTGACTATCCAGGAGTAGAATGTACTTCGCCAAATGCTCGTTGATACTATCCTTAAGGATCATTTCCATGTTATAGTTGTTATAGTTCCCATGTTTCTCCCTATTAACTTTTTTAAACAAGGGAACTACATTTGCGTTTCCCCAGTCCTCCGGCACTTCCCCTGCAGCCAAAGAGGATTCAAAGGTCATAGCTAATGCTCCTGCGATCTCTTCTCTCAATTCCCAGAACAACCTGGGGTGCATCATATCCGGCTCTGGGGATTTATCAGTCTTAAGCACTTCTTATTCCTTAATCTCCACATTGTCAAGTACATAGGCCCTCTCAACTTCGACCTCATCCTGATCAAGATCCTTTTCACTTGTGAATACTGAAGCAAAGTATTAATCTAGGACCTCCCCTAACTTCTCTGCCTTCAGGCACATGTTGCCCTCTTTATACTTTAGCGGTCCCACCTTCGTTCTCGTCATCCTCCTATTCTTCACATACGCATTGAACGCCTTGGGGTTCTCCTTAATCCAACATGCCAAGGCCTTCTCATACCGCCCTCGAGCTCACCTAAGTCCTTTCTTTAGTTCCTTCCTGGCTACACAATATTTCTCATAAGCTCTTCCTACTTCCTGCTTCTTATATCTAATATATGCTTCCTTTTTCCTCTTGAAGTGTTGCCTCACATGCTTTGTCAGCCACGGCTCCCTCTTCCTATCATTTGTTCCTTGCCTCAGTGGGACAAACCTATCCTGAACCCAGCTCAAGTGATCCATAAAATTTCCCACATTACTTCTGTGCTTTCCCCTTTGAACATTTGTTTCCAATTTACTCTCGCTAGTTCCTGCCTCATCCCTTCAAAGTTAGCCTTTCCCCAGTTAAGCACTTTACCATTTAGTTTGATTTTATTTCTTTTTCATAGCTAGGCTGAAGCTAAGGGAGTTGTGGTCACTCTCACCAAAATGCTCCTTCACCAAGAAGTCTGTCACCTGACCAGGTTCATTCCCCAGAACTAGATCCAGTATAGACTCTCCTCCCGTCGGCCGGTCCACATACTGTGTCACGAATCCTTCTTTAACACACCTGACAAATTCAGCCCCATCTATCCCCCTTGCACTCAGGAGGAGCCAGTCAATATGACGGAAGTTGAAGTCACCCATAACTACTACCATATATTTCCAGCATCATTCTAAAATAAGCCTGCTTATCTGCTCCTCGGTGTCTCGCGGGCTATTTGGGGGCCTACAGTCTACTCCCAGCACAGTGATTGATCCCTTCCTATTTCTGACATCCACCCACGCCGACTCAGTGGACACTCCTTCTGCAGTGTTCTCCCTTTCTATAGCCGTGATATTATCCCTGACCTGCAATGCCACTCACCCAACCCCACTTTTCTACCTCCCATCCTATTCCTTTTAAAAAACCTGAACCCCGGGACCTGCATCATCCAGTCCTGCCCTTCCTCCAACCAAGTTTCAGTAACAACCACAACATCGTAGATCCACATCTTACTCCATGCTCTAAGTTCATCCTCCTTGTTCCTAATACCCCTAGCATTGAAATAGACACATTTCAACCCCTTTAACTGGCTACAATTATGTTCTGTCCACTTCCTCATCAACTCAGAACTCGTAGCATCATGCTCGTGTCCTTCTACCATAATCCCTGCACTCACATTCTGATTCCCTCCCCTCCCCCTGCCAAACTAGTTTCAAGCCTCCCCAACAGCTCTATCAAACTTGCTCGTCAGGATATTGGTCTCCCTGGAATTCAAGTGCAACCCGCCCGTTTTGTACAGGTCACACCCGCCCCAAAAGAGGTCCCTATGATCCAGAAATCTGAATTCCTGCCTCCTGCTCCAATCCCTCAGCCACGCATTTATCCTCCACCTCATTCTATTCCTATTCTCACTGTCGCTTGGAACAGGCGGTAATCCCGAGATTACTAACTTTGACGTCCTGCTTTTCAACTTCCTTCCGAACTCCCTGTAGTCTTCTTTCAGGACCTCTTCCCTTTTCCTACCTATGTCATTGGTACCAATATGTTCCACGACCTCTTGGTATTCTCCCTCCCACCGCAGGATATCTTGGAGGCGATCAGAAGCATCCCGGACCCTGGCACCTGGGAGGCAAACTACCTTCCAAGTTTCTTTCCTGTGTCCACAGAATCGCCTGTCTGAACTCCTGACTATAGAGTCCCCTATTACTACTGCCTTCCTGCCTTCCTCTTCCTTTCCCTCTCCTTCTGAACCACAGGGCCGGTCGGCATAACTGTCTGAGTGCTTGTATCTATCTATCTATCTATCTATCTATCTATCTATCTATCTATCTATCTATCTATCTATCTATCTATCTATCTATCTATCTATCCATCTGTCTGTCTGTCTGCCTATCTATCTATCTATCTATCTATCTATCTATCTATCTATCTATCTATCTATCTATCTATCTATCTATCTATCTATCTATCTATCTATCTATCTATCTGTCTGTCTGTCTGTCTATCTACTCGTCTGTCTTGCTGCCTGACGTCTGCTGTCTGTTTTTGTCTGGTTGTGCTGTATCAGATATTGCGAATTTGATGGAGCGGAATTGACAAGGCGATTATCAATGAGAAGCACTGTGGAGTTTGAGAAAAGATTACTTTCTCAGTATTACTGGACAGATTGACAAAGGCTGACTGAATGTCACGATCCAATAGTTAGCGGTTCGGTAACTAGCTGTCTCTCACTTGGTGCCCCAGATTTAGCGGCATTGATGATATATTATTGGATGGACCTCAAGTGCGAAAGGTAAGTGAACGTTCACATCATCTGCCTGAGAAAATGTAGCACTGCGAGCGGATAATCAACTGAAATGAAAGTTAAAATTTTCAGCCATAATGTGGCGTCTGGACACACAGAGTAACAACGTACGGAGAAAGATTCAGGAGAAGATGAAGATTAACATCAAGTAATCTGTTCCCAACCAGGGAAGGGTTGCAGCGTTATCATTCCAACATATCAAAGGATGCCTGTCATTGACCCCTCTGGCACCAAGCTCAGAAATTGTGCCTTAATCATCTCGTTTAGTTCCCAATCATTCCCAGGTTCCACTACCTACAAACACCTGCTTTCCATCAGCAAACGCAGTGTAAAAATCCTGTGACCACAACTAGGAGCTGCCAGTTTGTTAGTCGACTCGTGTATGAGTAACCTCGTTCCATGGTTCTTAGGACTATCAGTCTAGCATCGTTTCTGAATTCTCTACTAAAACCAAGACTCCGGGTAAACACTCCCTTGGTACCCATTCCACGCTCGCTACGACAGTAACACCTCCCGACTTGGCCTCCGCGCCCGTGTTCAGCACTTGGGTTCGTTCCACCGCCACGTCCTTGCGACACTGTCATCCAAGTCTCGACAATGATTTCCGCCGGAGAATGGTTAGATGCTACTGTTCCTTTAAGAATCAGACTGTAATTGTCGCTGCTACCTTCGCTCATGGAAAGTTCACCGACTGAGTACTGAGTGCTCACTTGTTCTCCACCATCCATAGCTCTCATCCGCATGATCATAAGGCTCCCCATCTCCCCATCTCTCCTTCCGGTAGAGTAACAACACTCCCGCCGCCCTCCCCCAAACCAGACAGTGATGCAGCCTGTCAGAATGTTCTCCAGAAGTTGTTTCAGTCTATTCGTTAATCTCCTAATGAAGTACTGGATAGCCGCTGTTTTGCCTTCCTCATAACTGCATCGATATGTCGGGACCAGGTTAAGTCCTCAGAGATCTTAACACCCAGGAACCTGAAACTGCTTACTCTCTCCACTTCTGATCCCTCTATGAGGATTGGTTTCTCTCTCCTTCCTGAAGTCCACAATAAGCTTCAGGCACACGCGGAAAAAAAAGAGATATTAATCGTAACCTCAATGGCCGGAAATGGTATCGAGATACTGATATCACTCTCCCGCTCTCTCAACATGAACCTGCAGTCTTTCTGCGCCGAATTATAAAATAATTCTCACATGTCCCGAGATCACCAAGCCTCTGTTCAAGAAACGACCCCTCCCTCGATTCTGCTGACGTTCTTCCGGCTGGAGAGTGATCACTCCACTGCGACCTCAGAGCTGATCGACTTGCCGCTCCGTTCCTGAAGGCTGTTGTTACCGATATAATGTTCCTTCGATAGGTCGTTTAATTGGCCGTTGATGTCTTGGTCTGGTTGCGATCCGACGGAACAGATTGGACGGTGACCATTAATAAAATATCAGTGTGACGGTATGTCTGGTGTCAGTGCGGACTCGGTGGGACGATTAGCCGTGATTCGTTACTATACAGCTGACATCATCTCACAAGTAACCCTGGCTCGTAACGCGTCCTGTTGTATATAAGTGTATCGGCACATGGTTCTCTCACTTGCTTCAATTAACTTGTAATCTGAGGTGAAGAGAACGGACGAGAGAGACAGGGTGGGAAAGCTGAAAGGCACTGTTAAATTTCGCACGTGAGCCCGAGCGCCACCCTGTGGAGACTACTGGAAGCTAGAGTACAGAAGGTGTTTTAATTCCTTGCCTATTAATACAACACAGTTTAGTTAACTATCACATGTCGCGCCTTAACCAACATCCGACAGGAAATTGTTAATGCATATCTCTGTATATGGCGCATAACCATAGAACCATCGAACATTACAGTACAGAATCAGGCCTTTCGGCCCTTCTTGGCTGTGCCGAACCATTTTTCTGCCTTGTCCCATGGACCTGCACCTGGCCCATATCCCTCCATACACCTCTCATCCATGTACATGTCCAAGGTTTAATTAAATGTGAAAAGTGAGCGAGTATTTACCACTTCATCTGGCAGCTCATTCCACCCTCCCACCACTCATTGTGTGAAGAAACCCCCCCCCCCCAATGTTCCCTTTAAACTGTTCCCCCTTCACCCTCAACCGATGTCCTCTGATTTTTTTTTCTCCCCTGGCCTCAGTGGAAAAAGCCTGCTTGCATTCACTCTATCTATACCCATCATAATTTTATATACCTCTATCAAGTCTCCCCTCATTCTTCTACGCTCCATGGAATAAAGTCCTAAACGATTGAATCTTTCTCTCTAACCTATGTAATACTTGTTACTGAAAACGGAAAGGAACAGTGGTCAATGTTTTGTACTTATTGCTGTACTTCAGAGCAGGGCGGTGAGGGGGTGCCTCGAGTCATTGCTCAAGAGCGCAAGGCATTAAGCGCTTTGCACGGTTTCTGTGGTGTAGTGGTTATCACATTCGCTTTACACGCGAAAGGTCCCCAGTTCAATTCCGGGCAGAAACATTGTTTGGGCGTCAGCGCTTCAAATGAACTTGAGGCTCAACTTTTCAGTTTGTGTTCAAGTTTACTGTCATGGGCATCCAGGTGTTAATATAATGAACATTCGCTTTTCTAGCAGTAGCGCATTGTATTTCAAACCTGGCAAAGGTAAATTAAAGAAAGAAGAATTAATAGAAATTACATATAATTTACAGGAGAACATAAACGGATTTAAACCTAAGGAGGTTCGTGGATAACGTACACTGCGTAACGGGAGAATTAGCCTTCAAACCTATTGTCATGTATTGTCGCATGAGGATGCATTGTGGTTTCAACGGAGCTCACATCTGAAATGTTCCCATCCAGACAAACATCGGGAAGAATAACCGTGTGCTGCAAAATTTCAAACCTACTTTAAAATGTGAAGTCGCTTTATTTTGCCTCCCTCCTGTATTCCACGCTTTCCCAGTCCCACCATACAGACTCTCCGTTCAAATTCTCCGCCACAGTATTCCAGGTTCCACCTTTTCAGTTTGCCTCACCCCATCTCTCTCTCCATCTCTCTCTATCTCTCCCACTCTCACACACACGCACACTCAAATACACACACACACACACACACACACACACACACACACACACACACACACACACACACACACACACACACACACACACACACACACATTCAATCTCTCTGCTTCTCTTTGTTTTCTCTGTCGCGAGCAGCACTACAGCCACCCCACGTCAACCGATCAAATATTTGTGCTTCGTACAGTTTAAGCCGCGGTGGAAACAGTCGGTAACATCAGCACCTAAAATTTTCAGGACTCGAATCTGCGATCTTCCGATGATATTGCAGCGCAGACAGGTCAAATATCTTACCACTGGTATCGCACATTCCATTCCTGTTAAAGGACCAGCGAGGAAGGACTGATCACAACGCTGACATCGTGGTTCTGCGGGAATGCCGAAAGTATGGTTAAAACCTTCCTGTGTAATGAGGGTAATGTAGAACAGGAAAACTGGGTGCTGTTTAGTTTTGAGACGAGGTGGCGGTGGGTGATCGCATATCGGTGCAGAGTTGGGATCACTGTACTTTTCAATATATCGAATTTGTTGTGATTCCCTGTAAAATTAAAGCATGGGCGAAATATCCCGCGCCTGCATAAGGGTCAGTAACTGGCCATGGAGCTTCTTCCGCAATGTGAACATCAGGAATAAATACTTATCTCGGAATATGCTCTGCCCCTGACTCAATGTTTAGAATTACACCGAAATAACTCCCGATCTTTCCCCGGTTACACTCTTAACTCTATCACCTTATTAAAACCTTACGGCCGGTCATTCTGATCAAACCGGCCACAATTATATTGTTTAACATTTCGGCAACGTAATGACCAGTGATGCTTGACTCCAGGATCTCCACAGTGATGTGAAACGTTTGAAATGTATGCCACTGAAAAGTGATCAATGAAAATGTATCCTGGGATATCAGTGGAGTCCAGTTGAAAAATAACACCTCGCCATTGGACATTAATGAACAGATGGATGGTATATTGACAGTGGTAATTTGTCCTGCTCAGCAGTCGCGAGTTTGCGTGTAAAATTCCATGGCAACATTTGAGGTTTTGTGCTTCTTCGGCCCGGATCTTGTGCCGCTTTTCCACCGCCTCATGTACAGCGACATGCAAATGTTCGGGCAGCCCTGGACAAAGTTTCTGTTTCTGTGAATAGTTCAGTGAGTAGAAGATGAACTGATCTCCAAAAGTCATAAAGTTAAAGATGAAACATTCTTTTTCTGCATTTTAAGCAAGATTAGTGTATTATTTTTGTTTTGTACAATTTCAGAGTGAAAGAGAATAAAAGGAGCACCAAGCAAAAGCTTGGGCACCCCAAGAGATTTGAGGTCTCAGATAACCTTTACCAGTGTCTCAGACCTTTATGAGCTTGTGAGGGCTCTGGCGTGTTTACTGTCGTCGTTAGGAAAGGCCAGGGGATGGAAATTTCAAAGCTTCATAAATACCCTGACTCCTCAAACCTTGTCCCAACAATCAGCAGCTGTGGGCTCCTCCTGGCAGCTGCTTAGAAAATAAATAAATGATGCCCGAAAACAAGAGACGGCTATAAGAAGATAGCAAAGCGTTTTCAGGTAGCCGTTTCCTCAGTTCGTAATGTAATTAATAAATGGCAGTTAACAGGAGCGGTCTGGAATAAGAAGAACACTTTCCGAGAGAACTGCTCGTAGGATTGCTAGAAAGGCAAAACAAAACCCCCGTTTGACTACAAGAGACCTTCAGGAAGATGTAGCAGCCTCTGGAGTGGTGGCGCACTGTTCTACTCTGCAGCGACACCTGCACAAATATGACCGTCATGGAAGAGTCATCAGAAGAAAACCTTTCCTGCGTCCTCACCACAAAATTCAGCGTCAGACGTTTCAAAAGGAACATCTAAACAAGCCTGATGCATTTTGGAAACAAGTCCTACGGACTGATGAGTTTAAAATAGAACATTTCTTAAGTGTTCTATATGCATAGAAAGGTAAAATATATACTATAAACGTTTGACTAACTGACGCTTAATAAACCGATATGCCTGTTCCGACTTCAAATCCGTTTTAAAAACGGACTCAAGAACGGAACTCCCTCATAACCCAGGAACTGCCTGTACTTTTAAATCATCTCTAGATTACTTTTCATACCTAATACAATGTAAATAGTTGGTATACTGCATTGCTTAGGGAATAATGAGAAGAAAAATAGTCTGTACATGCTCAAACAACGAGTGCTGGAGAGAGAACTTCTGGGTTTTCTCGATCCACGGTTGGTTGAATCCGCGCATGCGGAATCCGCGGATAAGGAGGTCCGAGTGTACACTTTTTTGAAGGCGTAGACAAGATTCTAAATGGGAAATAAATTCAAATATCGAAGGTGCAAAGACAACTGGGAGACCCTGTGCAGGATTGCCGAAAGGGTAAATACAGGCTGAGTTGGTAGTAAGGACGACAAATGCAATGCCAACATTCATTTGGAGAGAACCAGAGTACAAGAGTGAGGCTGTAATGTTGAGTCTGTATAATGCATTGGTCAGACCGCGCCGGGAACAAGATGAACAGTCTGTGTCCCTTATTTAAGAACTGATGCCCTGGCATTGGAAAGGGTCCGGAGGACGGTGACGAGAAAGATCCCGGAACGAAAGTTTTAATGTATGAGGATCGTTTTATGCCTCTGCCCCTGTACTCGTTGGAGATTAGAAGAAGGAGTTAGGGTTTTCTTTGAAAATTATCAAATACTGAAAGGCCCAGGTAGACTGGACATGGAAAGGATGATTCCAATTGTGGGTGAGTTTAGAGTCAACAGAGCACAACCTCAGAATATTGGGACGCCCTTTAGGACAGGGATGAGGAGGAAGTTGTGTCATCAGAAGGCTATCGATATGTGGATTTCATTGCGGGGATATCTGTGGAGTCAACTCAATTGGTAATATTTTAGAAACTTAGAAATCCTACAGCATAATACAGGCCCTACAGCATAATACAGGCCCATCGGCCCACACAACTGAGCCGAACATGTGTATAATTTAGAAATTACCTGTGGCTATATATAGCCCTCTACTTTTCTAAGCTTCATGTACCTGTCCAGGAGGCTGTTAAAATACCCTTTTAAATCCACCTCCACCATCGTCGCCGGCAACCCATTCCACGTACTCACCACTCTCTACGAAAAAAAAACCCTAAACCTGACATCTCCTCTGTACCTACTCCCAAGCACCTGAAAACTGTGCCCTCTCGTGCTAGCCATTTCAGCCCTGGAAAAAGCCTCTGACTATCCACACGATCAATTCCTCTCATCCTCTTGTACACCTCTATCAGGTCACCTGTCATGCTCCATTTCTCCAAGGAGAAATTGCCGAGTTCACTCAACCTATTCTCATAAGGCATACAGTCCCATTCAGGCAACATCCTTGTAAATCTCCTCTGCACCCTTTCAATAGTTTCAGCATCATTCGTGTAGTAAGGTGATCAGAACTGTGTACAGTACTCCAAGTGGGGTCAGACCAGGGTCTTATAAAGCTGTAACATTACCTCTCGAATCCTATTCTTAAGCGGAGATAGACAAGTATTTGATTATGAGGCGTGTTAGAGGTGACGGCGAGAAGGCAGCAGAATGGCACTGAGAGAAAATATATCAGCCATGATGGAACGGACGGAATGGCTGAATTCTGCATCTACATCGTCTGGTATTATGGCCAAATGATTAACAAACGTTAATAGAAAAACGTTGATTTTCATGATTCCCGGCCAAACACTCTATGTGACAAAAGGTGAAGGCTCGGAATTCTAATAAGTGATAACTTCAATATTTCATACCCCAGATAAACCTGCCTCGACTAGGATTGGATTCGAATCCACGCGTGCAAAACACAACGGATTAGCAGTTCATCGCCTTAACTTTGCGGCCACCTCGTCAGCTCTTCAGCCATTTGTGTTTTATTGCTGAGTTTCTTTCCGATCACTTGCAACCCCTGCTTATGATTCACATGTTTGTTTTCATATTTCAGCTGTATTTTCCTTGGCTGCCATGGTTACCAGAATTCCTGGGCATGGGTAAGGAAGGCCTCGAGCGATATGCCCCAATCACAGGAGAATGGAACTATCTTTTATAGGCACCTCAGACACTCTGATCGTGCTGAGTTAAAAGTATCGATTCCGCGCAGTTTAAACTCGAGAACTTGTAAGTGTTTTCAGTTGTGCAATGAGCAGTGGGCAGGTGTGCAAATCTCCTGGTCCATTTTTAACTACTTTATATCCAAACACAACTACATTGTAAAATATGACAAATTTTCCATGAATCAAGCATTTTAAAACGGAGGTATAAAATTAAATATTCTTTATTAGACTGACTTAACTTTATTACACTCTTCACAGACACAAGGAGCAACAATCCTTACGTTATATCTCAGTCTAAATGTACAATGCGCAACTTTATAGTAAGTTATAATAAATATATGTGCAACTCTATAGTTAATATAACATAGACATACAGTTGTGTTAGCGTAAATTAACAGTCAGATGTCCTGGTGGAAGAAGCTGTCCTGGAGCCCGTTCGTCCTGGCTTTTATGCTGCTGTACCGTTTTCCGGATGGTAGAAGCTGGATCAGTTTGTGATTGGGTTGACACGGGTCTGGAATGGTCTTTCGGACGCTTTATACACAGTTGTCTCTGTAAGTGTCCTGAATAGTGAGAAGTACACATCTACAGCTGTGCTGGACTTTCCGCAGAGCTCTCTGCAGCGTCCTGCGATTGAGAGAAGTAGAGTTCCCAAAAGTGCCAGTGATGCAGCCAGTCAGGATGCTCCCAAATGTGCCTCTAATGAAAGTTCTTAGGATCTGGGGCCCACGCCAAATTTCTCCAACCGTCTGAGGTGAAAGAGGCGCACAGCCAGTATGTACAGACCACGTGAGTTCCCCGGTGATGTTTATGCCGAGCAACTTAAAGCCGTTCAACCCCTCAACCCAGGTACATTGAGGCATACAATAGGGAAGAGCCTGTCATTTGCTTAGCACAGCTGAAAATACATTTATTGACAAGTTTTGTTTTAACTAAGTTGTGGCACGTTAGTAAATTAATTCAACCGAAAAATTTAAAATTCGCCTGATTGCAAAAACGTGTCTTCGCACTTAATACAGCGTAATTGCAGATGATGATAATAATAATAATAATAATAATAATAATAATAATAATAATAATAATAATAATAATAATAATAATAATAATAATAACAATTTAGTGATCCCGCGTAGCCTAGTGGATAAGTCATCGGACTAGCAACCTGAAGGTCACTGGTTCGAGCCTCAGCTGAGGCAGAATGTTTGTGTCCTTGAGCAAGGCACTTAACAACACATTGCTCTGTGACGACACCGGTGCCGAGCTGCTTGGGTCCTAGTGCCCTTCGTTTGGACAACATCGGTGGCGTGGAGAGGGGAAGGCTTGCAGCCTGGGCAACAGTCGGTCTCTCATACAAACCTGCCCAGGCCTGCGCCCCGGAAAAACCTTCTAAGGCGCAAATCCATGGTCGTACGAGACTAACGAATCCCTATTATTAGTGATCCCGAATGGGAAATTCTTTCATTAGTGCCGTAACTTTTAAAAACACACTATCGAAGAACTTAAGACTCTTTGGATATATAGGGATTCTAATGTTCCTGAGATTTAGCTAAAATCAGCAAGAAGGAGTTTGCAGCGCCGGGAGAAATTCAGCCAAAATATTCTGATCTAGGTCTAAGTTCAAAGTCAAGCAATGTTCTTGTTAAGTGTTTTTAGTTACATACTCTGTGTCTATAAAATGAAGCGTGTCTACAAGCTAAGCAGAGCCCCTACACACCGCTCTCAGGTGCAGAGGCTCTCTGTGATATCATGTATAATAAAGTCCTTTAGTCTGAAACATTTCTCTGAGTCTGCCTGATTTGTTCTGTCTGCTGCTCCAGAGATTTATCTGCAACAGATTGGCGACGTGGATGGGATCCTCAATTTAGTCTCCTGGCTGAAAGGGGGAGGCTGGAAGAGCGGGATCCAGAAAAGGAACCCTAAGCGGAAAAGGAAAAGCAAGACTAAAAGGGGCCGACCAAGTTGGGAAGGGAAATCAGTCTTCTAGCTGAAAGGGGGAGACTGGTGCCCTGAGTCCTAGCTGAAAGGGGCACGGCAAGGGGTGCTCCTATTGGTACCAAGGTAGCTCCGATCAATTCCGTAACTGAACTCAAAGACCCGTGGAAAGACAGAGGAAACACACTGGTCAGCGCTCTCGGTAAGATTCCGTGTGGCATAATACGAACGCTCGGTATAGTTACTCTCTTTTGCGGAAAACGGGAAGTGCCAGCAGTCGAGTGTCTTATGCTGCTCCAGCGGCGAAACCTCGACGGCTGGAAACGCAAGGAAAGACCTTGAAAGCAAGAGAGAAGGTGGAAAAACGAATGAAGACTGTGAAAAAGACCCGGCAGAAGGTAAGAAACACTCTGGTAGCCCCAGGGTCGCCAGCGGACACCGTAGTAAGAGTTACCGGGGATACCCTGTAGGCTGTAAACTTTAGCAGTGATCTCTACGAGTGTTCTCAAGGAGGCTGGCCCTATGGGGCAGATTTAAGATCCCCCTGATTCAGAGTTAGTGGGATGTAAAAGCTAACTGGAATGGGGACCCTAATTGGGATTTTGAGCATGATGGGACGTTTTGAAAAATGGATGGTGGTGGCCAAGAAGCACCAACTCACCCAAACTGAAAGAGAAGGAGGAGCAGGGGCAGGAGCTGTAGGGGGACGGGTGTTAGAGGTTGAGACAGGGGGTGGAAGGGATGGGGCGACTGGATCTAAAGTAAGCACTCGCTTGCGAACGCGCCGTGGCGGGGAATCTCAGCCTGTGCCAGACTCGCAGATACTGCAAACGCCAAAAATCATGATTGGAAACGTACCCATACTCAAACCCTGGACTCCCTCTGAGGACCGGGATATTGTGGTTGAAGCCCCTAACCCGTTAAAAAGGCCAGCTGCATTCCTCAGTCGGGGAGAACAAATGTGTGAGAATTACAAACCATAGAACATTACAGCACAGAAACAGGCCTTTTGGCCCTTCTTGGCTGTGCCGAACCATTTTTCTGCCTAGTCCCACTGACCTGCACCTGGGCCTTGTTCCTCCAAGCCCCTCTCATCCACATACCTGTCCAAGTTTTTCTTAAATGTTAAAAGTGAGCCCACATTCACCACTTCATCTGGCAGCTCATTCAACACTTCCACCACTCTCTGTGTGAAGAAGCCCCCACCCATGTTCCCTTTAAACTTTCCCCCTTCACCCTTAACCCATGACCTTTGTATTTTTTTCTCCCCTGGCCTCAGTGGAAAAAGCCTGCTTTCATTCACTTTGTCTATACCCTGTCACCACCGAGAGACTGGCCCTGATCTGAAATGATGAACAGACCCCAGCGCATGCGCAAGCATTGTGCAAAACGGCAGCTGACCTGCATGAGAGAGTGCGACAGGCGCAGTGGGAAGCGAGATTATGCATCCTTTCCAACCCGGTGATGGGGTATATGTAAAGGAGCTAAAAAAGCTCTCTCTTTCTCCTAGGTGGAAGGTTCCTCACACAGTGCTGATAGTATCCCGAACCGCGGTGAAGGTTGAAAGAAACGGAGAATGGATTCACGCTACTAGGTGCAAACGGCACCAGGAGTTGGAAGACAAGAAAGCTTGGAGCTGACAAACCAGATGCATTTATGGGGACTGATACTGCGGGGAGTTAGTGTGGCTTTGTCCAGAAATACCTCTTTGTCTTTATGTCACACTTATGCCAGTCATTAAGGTGAAGAGTTGGACTCTTGTTGGGTGTGTGTAAAGATACCTCAGCATGCCGCCCATCCCTGGAAGGGGTCCCCATGAACGGAAGCAAAAAGCTTTCTGTGCAACTTATGAAACTATTTGACACATCCTATTGCAGCTTTAGAGAGAGATTGGCAGAAGGACTGTGATTTCAGCGAAGGGGATTGTGGATGGTACCTCCCTACCCCGACGGAGGGAAAAAGAATGCTCTCCTTCGAGTTAGTAATTACATAGAAAACTGTGAATAGAATTTGTTATTGCAATACGGCGGGGGGAGATGGGAGATTTTTGGGTCATAGTTCTTGTACTGAACGGAGAGTGGGTCCTCCTCCGCTTACTCCTAATGGGACTTACTGGGTATGTGGGGAAAGAGCTTGTCCTTGGCTTCCAAGGCCGCCAGGCGAAAGTGGGAATGTGTCCCCAGGCAACTGGACGAGCTGCTGTTATCTGGCCTATATATTGCCTTCCATGCATCCTATAAAAGATATATCGCAACATCCTCATTGAAGGCGAAGTAAGCGAGGGATGACTGAAAGTGAAAGGTTTTGGATGATAGTATTTCCCTCATATGGTGTGGCCCGTAATTCGCGAGAAATGATTAATATGGCAACCGCTCTAGAGAAATTGGCCAATGGCACTGCTGATGCCCTACCTGACGTGCAAGTGACGCAAGTGAAAGACCTAACAGCAGAGGTAGTTGCCCTTGGAATGGTAGCCTTCTAAAATAGAATGACCCTGGACTTGTTCTGAGCTGAAAAAGGAGGGACATGAGCCGTGGTAGGGCAGGAATGTTGTACTTTTATTCCCGATGCCTCAGAAAACATAACTGACCTCAGTCAACACATAGTGGGAAAGATTAAGGAGATTAGGAAGATAGGGAAGCAGCTTAAGAATTTTGGGACGAACTGGTGGGAAATAGTAGAGGGATGTTTTTTCTGCCAGGGGAAGGTGGATTACCCATCGGATAATTATAGTGGCATATTATGTGTTTTAGGGTGCTGAGTATGTGGAGCATTACGATTATATTTTGACCATTTAATGAAAAGAGCCTTACTCGGGCCTGAAAATGACCCTATGATACCCCAGATGGTGAGAGAATTGCGCAGTAAGCGAAACTGGTGGGCAGAGGAGGTACATCATGGCAAAAAAATACCCTTCCCGGAGGGATATGGACCTGCTATGAGGAAGAAGAGGAGTTCTGATCTGAAAGGATCAATAACGAGGGAATTGTGGAAGAATGTAAGACTCTTTGGATATGTAGGGGTTAACCTAATCGCTTGTGAATGCTCTTAAAATTTAGCTAACATCTTTGCAGGTCTTGGAATTCAGCTAAAGTCCTTCCAAGGAAGATGCTGTGACCCCGCATTTACGTAAAGCTCTTGTTTGTTGCAATCTAGTTCTAAGATCAAAGTCACGTTGTTCGTTGAAATTTAGTCCTAAGTTTGAAGTCAACCAATGCTCTTGTTAAGTGCTTTTAGTCACGTACTCTGTGTCTATATAATGAAGCGGGTCTGCAAGACAAACAGAACCCCCAAGCACCGCTCTTAGGTAAAGCGGCTCTCCGTGATATCACGTATAAATAAAGTCCTTTAGGCTAAAACGATTCTCTGAGTCGGCCTGATTTGTTCTGTCTGCTGGTCCTGAGATTTATCCGCAACAAAACTACTTGTCGTATATGAACTTTATGTCAACTTGTACATCTACAGCATATTCTACCTGTTAATATTATTGTATTGCTTTGATATTAATTTATATGCTGTATGTGATATATGTTCTGTGTTTTTCACCTTGGTCCCTGTTTCGTTTCGCTGCATACATGTGTAGAGATCAATAAAAATATATCTGAACTTCAGCTTTAAATTGGACTTGAGTGTTGGACAATTTCGATATTTCACTCTGACGCGATCTTTAGACCATAAGACCATCAGCATAATTAGGCCCTTCAGCCCATCGTGGCTGCTTCTCCATTTCATCATGGCTGAACCCGGATTCCACACCACTCTATAAATCTGCCTTCTCATCACATCCTTCGTCGCTCTGGGCTATCAGGAAGCGATCAACTTCTGTCTAAAATATACCCACGGACTTGTCTTCCACCTCAGTCTGTGGCTGAGCTCTCCACAGAGGCACTATTCTCCAGATAAAGAAAATCCTCTTTGCCTCTGTTCCAAATGGTGGTCCATCAATTTTGGGGATGTCCCCTCGATCTGGGTGCCCCCACTATAGGAAATATCTCCTCCACATCCACCCTATCTAGTCAATTCAAAATACGTTAGGTTTCAGTGAGATCCCAGTGTATGCATCTAAATTCCAGTGAATACACACCCAAAGCTGCCGAACGCTCTCCATATGCCAGTCCAGTCCTTCCCGGAATCATTCTCGTGAATGAGGTCTCGACTCTCCAATAACAACAGATCCTTTCTGAGATCTGGGGCTCATAGCTGATGACGTCACTCCAAGTGCGACCTGACTACTGACTTATAAAGGCTCAGCATCATCTCCTTGCTTTTATATCCTGTTCCACCTGAAGTAAATGCTGGCATTGCATTTCCCTTCTTTACCACAAACTCAGCCCGCAGCTTCACCTTCTGCAAGTCTTGCACGGGGACGCCTAAGTTCGTCTGCATCCTGAAGTTTGAATTTTTCCCCATTTTGATAACAGTTCGCGCTATTGTTCCTTTTAATAAAATGATGACCATTCTTTTCTCCACACAGTATTCCATCAGCCCAATGTTTGCCCACTCTTGCAATTTGTCTAAGTTCTGCTGCAATCGCATTGCTTCCTGGGCACTACCTACCCCTCCTGCGATCTTTGTATCATCTGTAAACCTTACCACAAAGCCATCAATTCCATTATCTAAATAATTGACAGAAGTTTGTAAAGTAGCGTTCCCAATATTGACCTCTGAGGAACACCACTAATCACTGGCAGCCAGCCACTGCTGCCTTCTGTCCGTCAGCCAGTTCACAATGCATGTTAGTATCTTCCCTGCATATTTCCTTAAAATTGAAGTCTTCGCAATTGTAACAGACTTTGAATCTATTGGAATGATGAAGGACATTGAGAGTGGCCGATGCTCAAATTGACGAACGTGCTGATTTACAAAACTATCTGATATGTTTGTAGAAAATTGCTTAATTTAAATAACACTGGCACTGAGATGGACTTGACATTTGCTTTACCTCAGCCCCGAAGGCAGACAGAATATCATACATCATCGACCTAATTTCGATGTACTCCGGCATACGCATGTGTACATTGATGAACTGTGGACATTATCTCACGAGCAGTGGTCGTTCTGCATGGTTGTTGGCGTACTCTCATTTCGTATCACATACCTGCCAGCGCACATACGCACTGTAGTTCATTATCACACTGCGCGAATTTATCTAATTTACAAAATGTACTTTTCAGGAGTGGGGATCACTGATTGTGTTCAGTGTGCATAACCGCTCAAGCTTGTAGCCTGACACCTTCTGAGGCGCCGACGTCGCTCCGCTCAAGCACATTAATCCCCGATCCCAGCACTGAGCCGGTAACTTTGTGTATAACATTTTATGAGATCATAACAAAAAAAAAACAACATTCAGTGTCTCCCTACCTCCAACAGTGCGTGATGTAGGAAGTTCCTTATCACCCATATACTTTGTAGATGAAAGGTGTAAGACAATCTTCCACATGGCTCTTTAAACCCTGAATATCGTAGAAAATACTCGGGTCATACTAATCTCTGCTCACGGAAAGAAAGCCTCAGTGACATCCTCTTCTATTTCATTGGTAATATCGATTGCCCAGTGAAGGGGCAACTTTGTAATCTCTCCGACGAAGTCTGAGAAGTTTCATCGGAACAAGCGGCTTCGGTCCCCACACCGAAGTAATGTGGAGGCACAGGCGGCTCTAAACGCTTAAATATCAGCGTTTTCAGTGCTGATGGAGGTGATTTATATCTGCTTGTTTGGAGTAGCCATATCATATATAACAGTGACTCTCCACCAGCTATAACAGAATATATCATCAGTGACGTCAGAGTGACGCGTCACTACCCCATTGCCGGGATGCTGCATCAATTGTTTGGTTTCAATGACGTCACATTCAGGAAGGAATCACAGCCTATAAGGTTAGACAAAGACTAACGGGTTGACATTAGACTGGACGCATGATGAGAAAGGTTATTGAAGAATTATGTGAAAAGTAAAGGCAAGCGCAGCATCAGTAATGTTATAGTCAGTGGGAATCAGCAGAACGCTGTGTAACAAATGCAGTTACGGAACGGAGCGGGACCTCTCTACTGAGTTACTGTGGGACAACGAAAGGACCCTCCTGGAGCGATGCTCTCCGCGGGCGAGGGGAGCGCTGACGTCACTCACTCGGGGGTGGGGGTGTTCTGTTGTGGAATGTGAATTAAGGAGCTTCATGATCCAGCTGCTCAGTCCATCAGCTGGGGAACAGGTGGCACTGGAGCGGAACATCAACCCTTGTTTGTTCATTGGCTGTAAGTAACGTCATTCATTGCACAGCCCGCCTACCCGTGACGGAGAATTCGTGTTCCCTATAAATTAGCAGGGTATCGTGGTCCGAGTCACACGCTGATGTAAACTGCACAACGGGAGATAATTCAAGCAATCGAACATGAGTCGACCGGCGATCCTACAGGTGAAAGACGTTTGTTACCCTGTTCTAGCGGTGTTTGGTTTACCCGGTAAGTCGTATTAATACATTGTCTAATAGCTACTGTTTTTCGGCAGGACATTGTTATTTTTAATGAAGTATGATCCGAAGATGCGCCGCAATGTGTCCATTGTACAAGCTGCTCAATAGGCGCTGTATCGTTCCCTGTCCACACGGCCGGTGAGGAGACATTCCTCTGGACACAGGAGGCCGTCTCCTCATGACCGGTGCAAAGAGAACGGAGGGATGCCATCGCTGAAATAGCAGTAGTGTTTCACTCTGGAGGAAATGTATTTTCCATCGTGCCTGTCCGAGAATAAAAGTGTACTACAACAGCAGTAGTGTTTCGCTAAATATTTTGAAGTCTGTCGCGAATTTTGATATAATTCCCATACGAAGGTGAGTAGAAATTTAAACAATACTACGAATTCGGCTTCAATTTTGTATTGCACAACTCCAACTCAATAACTCAACCCCAGTGCTGAAAGTCCTGATTTGTGATGGCCGATGTGCAAAATGATCTCTGTGCCACCCGGTTTACCCGTTGTTTTACTTTAAATGAATGATGAATCTGTATTTACAGCTTCGTTTCTTTTATGCGGAGCACCTCACATCCTACCATTCACCACCCAATGGTAACCTGGTTTATCTTCCTGCAGGGCAGCACATTATCCAGGCTCCCAGTAAATTACACGTGCTGTTTCTCAGCCCGTTTCCAGCTGGTGAAGATCAGACTGCGAAGTGCCTTTCCGTCCTGCCTATGCTCACCCTCAGACCACCGTACTAAACAGAAATACAGTCGAACATATTTCAGAAATAAGTTGTAAGATTCCCCTGTCTTCCTTCTTCAGTGATGTCTTTATCTGTTGTTGTTTTTTGTTCTGTTGCAGCCAATTTGTTAACAATTATTATTCTGTCCCGAGGAAAATGCGGTCTTTCCAAATGCATCTCTGCCTACATGACGATAATGGCTATGTCAGATCTATCGGTCATTCTCATCAATGTCCTTGTCTATGAGATTTTAATATTCCGCCTGTCAAGTTCATTTCTGCATTATACGGAAGTCCTTAAAGCCACGATCTACGTGCTGGCGGTCACTCTGGAACTATCACGGTGGTACACGGTGGCCTTCACCTGTGATCGATATATTGCCATATGTTGTCAGAAGTTTAAAACAAAATACTGCAGAGTGAAGACAGCCAGAATCCTGGCAGCAGTAATACTGGCGGGGCTTTGTTTGGAGAATATACCCTTCTTGTTTGCATTTCAGCCTCAACGGATAATTGGAAATATTTCGTGGGGTATTCGCCCGAAATTGGACATCGTCAACTCTCCAAGGTTCGTCGCGCTCAGCTGATACAAAACCTTTCAAAACCTGCTGTGTGCATTTGGTTTAGTACTTCTATGTAATGGGATGACGGTCAGGCATATCTTAGTGGCCAGCAAATCCCGGAGGAGCTTCCGAACCCATAAGAGTAAGATTGAACGTGACCCGGAAATGGAGAACAGGAAAAAGGGCATCATATTACTCTTCTGTGTATCGGGCAGCTTTATACTACTTTGGCTGCCGTGGGCAGTGACCGATTTTATCGCCAGCCTAAACATGTATTTTGATCGCGACTATTACTCTGCCCGATATATCGCTGCTCAAACCGGGATTCTGCTCACGAACATGAGTTCCTGTATTTATGCAGCCATAAATCCTTTTATACACGTGTATTTATGCAGCCACCCAAACTAACTTCAGGGCAGAGTTGAAAACGTTGATACTGTCTCCTTGGACGCTTATCCGGGCATTGATCAAGAGAAATGTAAGATTGTCTAAGGCTTTCTCCCCCGAGTAGAACTCAGTTCCAGCTCGCACACGTCTTACAACAGGCCACATTTTCTAAAAGATCCGCACTTTAAGTTTGATAATAAAATAAAAATTGCAATTTAAAACATCCCGGTGCTGGTAACTGAAAGTGTCTCATTCGTATCTGATAAGAATTAGCTCGAGGAAAAAATAAAATGTATGAATGTGTGGAATGGGCCGGATGGAACACAGTATTGAATTAGGAAAAGCGTCATTTCAATGTTAAAGAAAACAGACTATTTACACCCAACATTGGATCTCTGTAAAGCAGCAGAGAGCTACGGTCAATAACACCCTTATTCCATATTTCCCGATCTGCCAAGCCGTATCATCTGAAACAGCGAAAAAGAGGGGCAAAAACTTTTCGAATGCTGCACAACGGCCTCCAAAAACTTCAGCAGATATTGAGAATAGAAAATATTCTTTCTCAATAATTAGTACAAGAATACAAATTTTGGAAAGGCGTTTCAAAAGATCCTGTGTTATTTTAGCTTACGTTGTGTCGTTCCATTTATTTCGTGATCGGCAGTGCCCCTCAGCTGTACCAGAACCTCCTCAGTTGACCAGCCACCCCTCACCAATAGAAGGCGATCTTCTATTCCCGATCCTGTAGACATTATATTCGATGCTACCCCGCGATATGCCTGGTTACGGAAATCAGCCCTTACAGAAGTCAGAGATCAACGCCTAAATATTTGAGTACCTTCTATGAAAACTAATAAATAAGCACACGATGTATTCCTTTTCAAGTTGATTTTATTAAATGATGTACAGATGACCCGCATTCACTTTCTAATTAAATCTGAATGTGGTTCATATTTTAGGGAGGCGATACTCTCATCAACGATCCACAGCACGCCCAGCAAACCCATCCCCAAAATGCCGGGAATCCGTGAAAACTAATTTATTCACGTTAATAACAAGCAACACGAGAAGCTGATTCTCGAGGAGTCTCAAGATGGCGCTTATGGAGTGAAACCGTTTTAGGCTTCGCTCCAATCCTTTTATTTTTTTCTACCTACAAGCTGCCCCTGATTGACCTGTTTATAGCTATTCTAAAGGGGTTCATACTTACGAAATCTTTTTCAACTGTTTGAATCATTTTCAACCCGTTGAAATGTCTAAACAAAAGGAATCGAAACAGACGAAAGAACCGTTAACTCTGGAAGCAATTGCGAAACTTATGGAAGAGAGACTTGAAAAACTGGAGAACAATTAACGTCAAAGCTTTCTACGTTCGATGAAATTTTAAAGACAGTCGATGGAAAACTTCAATCACTTACACTGGATTCACAACAACAACAAGCAAGAATTTTAGTTCCTGAAGATGCCGCTCGCCAGAAAGATCGCAAAATTGAAACTTTGCAACAACAGCAAGCTTCGACTTCCCAACTGCTGGATCGTTATAAATCTAAAATCACTGATCTTGAAAACCGCTCTCGCAGACAAAATCTCCGGATAATTGGGTTTCCGGAGAATTTTGAGAACGGTGATCTCACTGTATTTTTCTCTAAATTTTTAATGGACGTCTTCGGCTCAGAAGTACTGGATACCCCTCCAATAATCGACCGTGCACATTGCATTTCCCGTTTTCAGCCAGCTTCAGGTATGAAACCACGACCAGTGATACTCCGGATTCATTACCCTCATACCAAAGAACGTTTGATTCGGGCTGCTCGGAAAAAGGGTATGATCAGTTTTAATGATTTCAAATTTCGTATTCTGGAAGACTATAGTCCCGAAGTTTTAAGGGCAAGAATGGCTTTTAAATCGGTTATGTCGGAAATTCATCAGGACGGCTACAAGCAAACGCTGTTATTTCCAGCACAATTGAGAGTTACTCTCAAAGATGGGACCTATCGCCTGTTCAAATCTCCAGCGGATGCTCAAAGATTCCTTGAAGAATAGTACTTTTATTTAACTACGGGTTGACTAATGTAATAATTAGTCTATAGATTTCGATCATTTATAATTTGATGATTTTTTTACGTGATGGTTAACAGTGTATTTCTTACCAACGGTAAAGGTCCGTTTTTTTTTGGTTTATCCTGAGTTCGTTCTTTTAATATTATTATTCTGTTAGTTCTGAAAGTAACTCATTAGGTTTTTCTTTTAAGTTTATATACACTTTTTATATACTTTTAACGTTTAAATATTAAGGTTGTTTTCTAGTAAAAAAAACTTTTCTAAGATATCGTTTCTTTTCCCCAAAGACCTTAGTGCTGGGATACGTCACACACATTCTGATGTGTCTGAATGAGTTTAAGGACTTTCTTTTAAAACACTAATACAATATTATTCATTTATGGGTTTTAACGTTTTCTTTTTTTTCTTTTTTTAAAATCCTTTTGTTTTATATATATAATACTAATTTTATAGTTTAATCTTTGTTATACTAACCCTTTCTTAAAATATGGGTGGTTTGTATCTTTTTTTAACTTTTGTGTTTGAGTTGCCATCTCGAGACATGGAGGTAAATTTAGTATTAGATTGCCTGCTTGCCTCTTTTTGGCTTTTTTTCCTGGCGTTTTGAGGGTGAAGGGAGGGGGATCTTTCTTTTTGCTTGCTTCACTCTTAGTTATACTTCATGGGCTGACTCGAAACTACAAAAATGGTTGCACTGTCAGAACTTCCGGTTCCTCCTTGAACTTACTTCCCTCTTCCGGGTTCATGAGTTCATCATTTTTTTAACCTTATGTGTTAATTGTAATAAATATTGGCAATATGGATAAGATTATTAATTTTGTTTCTGGGAATACTAATGGTTTAAATCATCCGATCAAACGGAAAAAATATTCAAAGTATTCCACAGAATGAATGCTAATATTCTCTTTGAACAAGAGACTCATGTGAGGAAGGTGGATCGTCAACGTTTTTTTCAGGTTTTGGAAAGACCAACAGTATCACTCGAATTCCCAAGCCAAAGTAAGAGGCGTTTCCATTTTTATAGATTCTTCAACCTCCATTATACACTATGAAACAATTTCGGACCCACAAGGTAGATTTTTGCTTATTATTGGTTTACTTTTTAATCAAAAAGTTGTTCTAGTTAATGTTAATGCTCCAAACACTGATTGCCCAGAATTTTTAAGTGTCTATTTACATCCTTTCCTAATTTGAATCAGTACATGCTGATGATGGGTGGGGATTTTAACTGCTGCTTAAACCCTTCGATAGATAGATCTAAGCCCACCCAAGCTCTTCCGAATAAATCGGCCTCTCTTATTAATTCCTTTATAATTGATTCTGCAATTTCCGAAATTTGGCGTTTTTAACACCCCAATGACAAAGGATTTTCATACTTTTCTCATGTTTATTATAATTATTCAAGAATTGACTACTTCTTTATTGATCATCGTTTACTTACAGATGTTATTGATTGTAAATATGATTCTATTACCATTTCTGACCATGCCCCTTTGAAGCTATCTATTACGACAATGTATTCATCTTCTCACGCTAAATCTTGGATGTTCAACTCCATTTTATCGCAGGACTCAGACTTTCTTAATTTTATTAAACAACAAATTGATTTGTGTTTCTCAACAAATTCTACTGCAGAGATCTCTAGTGGAACTTTATGGGACACTTTTAACGCATTTATTCGTGGACAGATCATTTCATACTCTGCTGGAGTTAGGAAACGAACTAATTTTGAAATATCAACATTGGTTGATAAAATTAAAGCAATTGATAAGATTTATGCAGTGACCCCCAGCAAAGAACTTTATAAAGAAAGAGTGGAGCTTTAAATGGAGCATAGTTAGTTATTATCCTCTTCGATTGAAAATCTGTTAATTAAATCTAGAACCCAGTTTTATGTACACGGAGATAAGTCTGGCAAATTATTGGCTAATCAATTGAAAACTGCTTCGGTGAAACGACAGATTACTAGGATTCGTAAACAAGATGGCACTCTGACGATCGACCATAAAGAGATAAATAAAGCCTTTCAAGATTTTTATATTTATTTATATAAATCAGAATTTGTTGAGGATTCTTCCATAATAGATGAATTTTTAAGAAAATTGAATTTCCCAAAATTAACAACAGAGGATAGTGTATTCCTAGATGCACCTATTACGGAAACTGAAATAAAAATGACTACTTTTTCAATGAATTCCGGTAAAGCTCCTGGTCCGGATGGTTATAATGTAGAATTTTTAAAATCCTTTTCCTCTATACTTTCTCCTTGGCTTTGTAAAACTTTTAAAGATGCGTTAACTATGGTAAGATGCCACAATCTTTTTATGAAGCCTCTATTTCTTTAATTCATAAAAAAGATAAAGACCCCACTGAATGTGCATCCTATCGGCCTTTATCCTTGCTGAATACGGATTTTAAGATTTTTAGTAAAATTTTGGCCACTAGATTAGAAAATATATTACCTCGAATTATTTCAGAAGATCAGACTGGATTTATTAAAAACCGTTACTCATCTTTTAACTTTAGAAAATTAATTAATATTATTTATACTCCTTCACCCAAAATACCAGAATGTGTCATTTCTTTAGATGCTGAAAAAGCATTTGATAGAGTTGAATGGCCATATTTATTTAATACGTTGCAGCATTTTAATTTTAGTTCGAAATTTATATCATGGATTAAATTAATATACTACAAACCCTTGGCTTCGGTCTTTACCAATAATCAAAGATCTCCTTTTTTTCAGCTATTCCGTGGTACAAGGCAAGGCTGTCCTTTAAGTCCTTTACTACTTGACATTGTTTTGGAACCTTTAGCTATAGACATTCGTGAATCACCTAATATTTTGTGTATTACTTGTGGGGAAGGGACGTATAAGTTATCATTATATGCTGATGATTTGTTACTATACATATCCGACCCTGAGAGATCTATTACTGCTATTTCGTTCTTGCTTGCTCAGTTTAGTAACTTTTCTGGTTACAAAATGAATTTTAATAAGAGCGAATTATTTCCATTAAATATGCAAGTTCCAATTTATAAACATTTACCATTTAAAGTTGTCACAGATTATTTTACTTATTTGGGTATTAAAATTACCAAAAAACATAAAGATTTATTTAATGTTAATTTCTTACCTTTAATTGACCAAATTAAACAACTTGTTACCAGGTGGTCTCCATTATCTTTGTCATTGGTTGGTCGAATTAATTCTATTAAGATGATGGTATTACCCAATTTCTTATAATTATTTCAAGCATTACTAATTTTATTCCTAAATCTTTTTTTGATATTATTGTCTCCAAAATATCTTCTTATCTGTGGCAGAATAAAAATCCTAGACTAAGCAAAACATAAGAAGGAGGATGGTTTGGCTTTGCGAAACTTGAGATTTTGCTATTGGGCAGTTAATATACGATATTTAATATTTTGGACACAAGAATCGACTATAGCAGCTTGTCCACAATGGGTAAATTTGGAATGTAAATCTGTACAAGACTTTTTATTGTTTTCAATTTTAGGATTTTCACTTCCTTTTTCTTTATATAAATTGAATAAACAAATAACTAATCCTATAGTTAAACATACATTGCGAATATGGTTTCAATTTCGAAAATTTTTTCGCTTGAATATGTTCATCTTATCAAGCCTTATAATATCTAACTTTCTTTTTCGGCCCTCTTTTATGGACCAAGCCTTTGTTTCATGGAAAACAAAAGGCATAACATGCTTTTGTGATCTATTTTTAGATAATAATTTTGTCCTTTGAACTGTTATCTAATAAATATAATTTAGCTAAAACTCATTTTTTTAGATATTTGTAAGTTAGAAATTGTTTGAATAATGAGTTACAGTCTTTTCCGAAACTATGTCCATCGGACATTACGGAAAATATTTTAACTCTGAATCCTTGTCAGAAGGGTTTAGTAGCTATCACTTATAATATGATCATGAAAATACAGCCAGAAGTATCAGAAAAAATTAAGAAGGAATGGGAAAAAGAAATTCATTGTATTATACCCACTGAGCAGTGGGAGAAAATTTTACAATTACTCAATTCTTCTTCTATTTGTGCTAAACATGCCCGAATGCAATTTAAGGTTGTACATAGAGCTCATATGTCTAAGGATAATCTTGCTCGATTTTATTCTTATGTTAATCCAACCTGTGACAGATGTCATTCTGATGTTGCTTCATTGACCCACATGTTTTGGTCTTGCCCTTGTTTGCAAAATTACTGGAAAGATATTTTCGGTATTATTTCAACAGTTCTGAATATCAATTTCCAACCGCATCCTATTACTGCAATTTTCGGTTTACCAATGGTGGATAATAGTCGTTTATCCCCCTTATCTCGACGGATGATTGCATTTGTTACATTAATGGCTAGAAGATCTATTTTATTGAATTGGAAAGAAATTAATCCTCCAACTATATGTCAGTGATTTTCTTAAACTATCTCTTGTTTGAGCTTAGAAAAAATTAGAAGTGTTGTCTTTGATCCTTCAGTTAAATTTGGAGAAACTTGGAGACCATTTATTCAACATTTTCATATGAGTTAATTTGTCTTTTCCTAAAGCTCACTTTTATTATCCTTAATTATTTGGATGGAGGTACGGAGTTATTGGCACTACTGTACATATATGACGTAATTCTTTTCTCTCTTTTTTTGTTTTTTTTTTTACTTCCTTTGTTCGCAATTACCATGAGTTTGGGAGTTTATTGTATATTGATTATCATCTATTTGAATGTTTATTTAAACTATTAACTATGTACTCTCAAACTCTCTGTATTCATGTTTCATTTATGTTTGTTTAAAAATTAATTAAAAAATTTAAAAAGAAAGAAAGATTGTGTTTACAGTCACTGGGTGTCTGACACTGAACATTAATGTGATCAGTAATTGTGTTATTGATATACTCTGGGGATTTGTACCGTCTCCTGTCTCTCTGTATCCTTCACCCTCACTCTCCCTCATCTCCAGGCTGAGGGGCGTCGGTCTCAAAGATTCTGGTGCCGCGGATTTCGTCTCCCCTCTCAGTACAAACCGATCACTGACGGAGCTGGACTTGAATGTTAATGAACTAGGAGATTCGGGAGTGAAACTGGTGTCCGCTGCTCTGAGGAATGCTAGGTGTAAAATACAGAAACTGGAGTAAGTACCAGACTGTGGGAGATTGCGTTTTCTGTCATCAGGTGTCTGACACTGAACATTAATGTGATCAGTAATTGTGTTACTGATAAACACTGGGGATTTGTACCGTCTCCTGTCTCTCTGTGTCCTTCACCATCACTCTCTCTCATCTCCAGGCTGATGTAGGTTGGTCTCACAGATTCTGGTGTTGAGGATCTCGTCTCCGCTCTCAGTACAAACCCATCACTGACAGAGCTGGACCTGGGATATAACTCGCTGACAGACCGATCTGTCCCCGCTCTCCGCCGCCTCCCGCGTCTGGAGCTGATCGGGTGAGTGTTTGTGCTAATGTTTAATGTTATAAAATGTCAGCTTATCCGCGGATTTCCTGATGGTATATGTCTGTGAGTGTTGTTGAAGCATTAACCCCAGTCCCCTGTTACTGACACTGTTGTGTAATCTGTTTATTTCATCTTTATTTTTCCATCTGTGTAGCCTGTGGAACAATCAGTTCAGTGAGACCGGGAGGAAGGAACTGAGATCTCTGCAGGAACCCAGACACGGATTGGCAGTGAAAGTGTGAACATCTGAATGTGTGAACATCCCCGCCCGGCATTTTGCCCGATTCCCCCGCCCTGCCCTTCAAGCTCCGGGCTTAACTCCCAACGGTATTACCGGACCCCGGCTTCCCTCGAACGTCCTGTGATGTCAAAAGCGGCACCGCAGAGACGTATATTTGACTCCTATCCAGCGGCGCTGCTTCCGCTGCATATTTGGATTCCCCCAAATGGAACACCGGGGAATTATACGGAAAGGCCCGGGTAGCGGTGTGGAGTCGGGACTCGGCGGAGCTTACGAGAGTTAATGGCTCCTAACGACGACTCCTTTGCTTGCATCTTCGGAAACAGCTCGATTTCCACCTTTAATACCTTTATTGTTCCCTTTCAGGGCTCTTTCGAAGACCCTGACCTGGAGTTACATACGGACTACGGTTTTCGGCGTTCCAGGACGGGCCGTTATTCGACATGCCATGGGTTTTTGGCCTGAGAGTCTCGTTCGTCTTTGGAAGCCTAAGATCGCGGGGCTCTGGAGCGGGCGGATCGAGGGTCCGTGTCACGGCACGATATTGATATGTCTCCCGCTCGCTGTGAAAATCGGGGACACCTCCCTCTCCCTTATTGGGAAGAGGGAGAACCTGTGGTTTGTCGAAAGTCCGACGAAAATGCAAAGCTTTTTGGGAAACTTTGGTCTGTGGCTTTACTATTGCTTAGCACACGGTTGGGCTCGGTGACTCTACCGATGCGCTATTTTTGCTCGGGGGGGGGGCGGTTGAGAGGGCGATCGTTGCTCGCTGCCACTTACGCGAGGCAGGAGACTTTGGGGTTCTCACATTTAACTGTCGTTCATTCATTGGGACACTTTTCTGTTTTCGTGGATGTTTGCGAAGAAAAAGCATTTCAGGATGTTTATTCTATACAGTTCTCTGACATTAAATTGGAACTTTGCTCCTTTGACCCCACTGTCAAAGGGGACGGGACTTAGTCTGGGACACAGGTGTTCTGGGTGGGATTATCCCGGGAGGGAATCCTTTTGCTCCCTCTGCTGAGGACGGTGCATTCGGCAGTCTGGCCGATATAATGATGTTAAATGGACAAATCACTCGGCAGTGACCCTGGATCTGCAGCGATCTCGGACACGGCCCTGAAGTGTGATTTTATAATCATCTGTTCCCCGATGCAGAGTGACGGTGAGAAACGGGACTGATTATTCAACCGGTCACTCGTTGTCGCCGGTCAGTTAATTGTGTGTGACTGTGAGTGAGTCGGGAGCAGCTTATTTATTCCCACATGTCAGCAGCTCACACATTGTTTAATTTACATTTGTCATGATGAAATCAATAAACCGCTGTAACTTCCTGTCCTGGTGTCGGAATCGAGTCTCATTAGAGGAGAATGAGTGGCCTGGGGTTACTGCTGCTCCCCCCCCCCTCCCCCCGCACCCGGTGAACTGCAATAACGGGTCGGAGCTCCTCACACTGGTACAGCAGTGTCTCAGCTCCAGGCTGAGGGATGTCAGCCTGATAGTGTCTGGTTCCCAGGACCTCTTCACTAACCATCCCCATGCAGGCTGACCACCGCTTCATCGCGCCCCAGATACGCGTATTAAACTGACCCCAACTTTCCTGTGCGCTCTCCTGCTTCCGAGACATTGGAAGCTCATATACTGTATAAAATCTGAACTGCATCCACAAAGGTCACGAACAACAGAATGGAAGCAAACAAAATGGGATGTCAGATATAGAGTTAATCTCTCTCCACAACGTCACATCGCACGTTAACATTGACTGAATCTCCCAGCACAAGACCTTACCTCACAGTCACCGGATCAGACACAGAGTGAAGCTCCCTCCACACAGTCCCATCACATACAACCCCGCTCAGACGCAGAGTGAAGCTCCCTCCACACAGTCCCATCACAACCTCCCAGGTGAGACACACAGTGGAAGCTCCATCGACGGAGACTTATCACATACTCCCAGATCAGCCACAGAGTGAAGCACCCTGAAAACCGTCCCGTCACACATATCCTGAATCAGATACAGAGTGAAGCACCCTGAAACCCGTTGCATCGCTCAATCACAGGGCGAGAGACAGAGAATACCCTCCACACCATCCCCAATACAGTCCCAGCGTCAGACCGTGAGAAAATCCCATTCCGCGCCGTCCCGTTACAAATTACTTGTGTCAGACGCTGAGTTTGGATCTCTCCACAGCGTCACATCACACACTCACAGGGTCACTCATTGAGATAATCTCCCTCCGCACCATCCCATCCCGTGTGGTCTGCTCCTGTTCCTCTTTGTGTGTTTTAAGAGAAGGAATAATCAGACCCTTCTTGGGTCTGCAGGATGTCCCAGTGCGTGTTGTAGGGACCGGTGGTTGGAGCCCAGTTGTTCCTAAAACTATGTCAACCATTTAGCTGAGGGACCAAATTCAACATTTCCAAGTCTGTTATTGACACAAAATGTATATCGATATCTTGTTAATAACAGAAAATAAATATTTATATATTATGCATAAATGTTTATTTATATATTGACAATTATATAAAACTTATATTTCTATATTATTACTGACAGAGATTTGTATAATTTATGTTCCGTATGTTATCTGAATATACTTGCCTGTGATGCTGCTGCAAGTCAGTATTTCTCTGTACCTTTACCATGTAACCATATAACAATTACAGCACGGAAACAGGCCATCTCGGCCATTCTAGTCCGTGTCAAACGCTTACTCTCACTTAAACCCACCGACCTGCACTCAGCCCATAACCCTCCATTCCTTTCCTGTCCATATACCTATCCAATTTTACTTTAAATGACAATATCAAACCTGCCTCTACCACTTCTACTGGAAGCTCGTTCCACACAGCTACCACTCTCTGAGAAAAGAAGCTCCCCCTCGTGTTACCCCTAAACTGAGGGGAACTGAGATCTCTGCAAGGATTCAGACCTGGACTGAATGTCAGTCTGTGAACATCTGAATGTGCGGAATGGCGATATTTTGGCCGATATCTCCCCCTCCCCTTTAATGGTCGCGCTCCAAGTTTAATTCTCAACGGCTTGAACGAAATTGGAACCAGTCTCGCGCTCTGTTACGTCCGAAGCGGTCCAGTAGTGATGTCATTCCACCTCATGTCCCCCCACTACTTTCAAATCTCTTACTATCTTTCCTTTCAGTTAGTCCTGACGAAGGGTCTCGTCCCGAAACGTCGACAGTGCTTCTCCCTATAGATGCTGCCTGGCCTGCTGTGTTCCACCAGCATTTTGTGTGTGTTCGCTGTAACTCCTGTTTATTTCTGCCTCTGCCTCATGAATGGTCCCGAGTTCATCCAGCTCCAGCTCCAGTTCCCTAACACGGTTTGTCAGGAGCTGCAGCTGGATGCACCTTTTGCAGGTGTAGTCATCAGTGACAGCTGTGCTCGCCCTGACTTCCCACAGACTGCAAACGGAGCACTCAACTGCCCTAACTGCTGCCTGCATTACCTACTCCTAAGCTAATTAAATTAATTAAAGGAGCTTACCCGGCCTTACCTCACTTGGAGTGAAGCTCGAACTCAGCCTCTGCTCGCTTTTTAATTTTCCCCGTTGATCTCAGAGGCCGACATTCACGTGCTTGCGCAGTCGTGCCCTGTTCAAACCTCGCCTCTGCCTGATTGAGCCAAAGCCGTCCCACTCTGCCTTAGTCCGCTCCGACGATGCCCGCTGTATATGGCGGTCTTTCTTTTAAACCTTTGGCGCGCTACGTCACGCGCCTGCGCAGTCCAGCCTCTTTGCCCCGATCAGTTAAAGAAAACTTCTCTAAAAGCTGCTTTTCTTCTTCCCTCTCTGCCTCATGCTTCGATTTAAAAGACCGTTGAAAAATCCCTTTCCTGTTTTAAACCTTTGGCGCGCTACGTCACACGCCTGCTCAGTCCAGCCTCTTTGTCCCAATCAGTTAAAAAAAAACGGCTTCTCTCTGAGTTGTTTTTCTTCTTCCCTGTCCTCCTCCTGCTTTGATTTAAAAAAGCTGGTTGGGGATGGAAGTCTGGTCGCGACCGAGAACGATTCGTTGCATGGGAGCTGTGACTAGCTCCATCGGTAAAAGGATCTCTTCGACCGTGATCCCCCCACTGCGAGCCCGGTGCAATAACTCATCATTCCCCGGATAAAACACTGCCTTCCGGAACTCCTTCTTGGTGGTCAAAATACCGCCTTTCGCAACCAAATGCTCCATGCCCTCCACTCATTGTTCCATACTGATACCAGAATGCAAAATACATTGCACCCCGCGTTCATCTAAAGGCTGATTTATACTTGTGCGAACTGGCCACGCCGCAGCCTACGCCATGGCCCTGATTTTCACTGCTGCGTAGCTCTACGCCATAGCCAGCATGCGTTGGTGTGCGCCAAAACGCTAGATGGCGGTGGGGTTTCTATGCCACTGTGCTGAGTTTCGTCTTGAGAGACTTGGACGAGGAAATGCATTTCAGACATTTTCTCATGTCGGCAGGTAGATTTGACGATTTGGTTCATCTATTTCGTATCGGTGTACGCACAGCCTACAAACATGGCGGAAGAGTAGCAACCCGAAATGCGATGATACCAAGCTGACCAATCACAGTTCTTGCGCTCTGCGTATCCACGACGCGTGAGTAGCTTTTCTGGAGAGGTGTCGCCACCCTACTGCGTAGGGTACGTGACGCCTACGGCGTTGTTGCGACGCACAATTATAAAGAGCCTTTAAACCGATCAAAACAGGGCATCGGCCAAGGTTGGAAAGACAGCCGCCTTTGCATAACTCCACAGAGGCCTGCGACTCCCTGGAGCGGTCCGGCATGCTGGCACTATGTCCAGGAGCGAGTAGAGCAAGGACGGAAAAGGTTGTACCCGACACTACCCAGAAATTCCAAAGCCAGGTAAGGCTCCGTCCGTCCTGAAGATCTCCCAGGCCGTGAGAGTTTGAGACGTCTCAGAAATATGCTCTGACTCCTTACCGAACGAGAATCAAGACGGTAAAGGAAGAGGGAAGTTGTCCCTCTGTTAGTGGGGGAACAACGGTGTTCGTCTCCCTTTCTTTTTTGAGAAAAAAATGGCTCCCTGGCTTCCTTGCCAGTGGCCGCAGCTGGGAGATACGCAATTTGCACCCGGCAACAAAACCAGACCAAACTGGCAGAAAAAATCCAAACGAAGCTTTCACATTAAAACAGCCATTCACTCAGATGTCCAAGAGATATTTTGAACCATCTGCAAAGTATATCACGAAATTAATACAGCAGTTTTTCCTCGGTTTCTCCCAGCTGCGCGCTGTGTCTGAACCGGAGAGTGCGTGATGGGATGGTGTGGGTCAGAGCTTCACTACGGGTTGGAATCCGGGTGTGTGCGGAGTGAGCAGCTGCGTGTGTCTGTCCCCGGGATTTTGTGATGGGACGCCGTGGAGTGACCTTCACTCTGTGTCTGACCCTGTCAGCATGTGATTGATTGGTGCGGAGGGAGTTTCACTCAGAACCAGATTGTGGGTGTGTGTGATGGAACGTTATGGAGGGAGCTTCACTCTGTGCCTGACCCGGTAAGTGTTTGATGGGATGGTGCAGAGGGAGCTTCACTGTGTGTCTGACGCAGGAATTTTGAAATGGGACAGCCTGGGGGGATATTCTCACAGTGTGTGACACTAGGATTGTGTGATGGGATCGAGTGGAGGGAACATCACTCTGTGCCTGGCCCCAGGATTGTGGGTTGGGAAAATGCATACGGATCTTTAGTCTTTTCATGACCCCGGGATTGTCTGATGGGATGGTGCGGAGTGAGCTTCACTGTGTCTGACGCTGGCATTGCGTGAATGAACTCTGTGGCTGGAGTCCCCATCCCTCTCCTGTTCGCGGCCTTCGAGGACACAGCTTAGATATGTCACGGTGCATGGGCTTCCAATCTCTTTTGTCATTTATATCTGCGGAAGCAAGGAGAGCAAGCAGGAAGGTGGGAGTCCGGATAGTGCGTCTATCTGGGGTGCGAGGAAGCGGTGGTCAGCGTGGATGTGGGATGGGGTGTGAGGAGTTCCTGGGAACCAAACACTATCAGATTGACGTCCCTCAGCCTGGAGCTGAGACGCTGCTGTACCAGTGTGAGTACCTCAAACCCATTATTGCAGTTCACTAGGTGCAGGGAGCAGAAGTAACCCCAGGTCACTGATTCTCCTCTAATGAGACTCGAGACCGACACCAAGACAGGAAGTTACAGCGGTTTATTGATTTCGTCATGACAAATGCAAATGAAACAATGTGTGAGCTGCTGACGCGCGGGGATAAATAAGCTACTCCTGACTCATTCACAGTCGCACACAATTAACTAACCGGCGAGAACCAGTGACAGTATGAATTCCGTTTCTCACCGTCACTCTGAATCGGGGAACCGATAATTACAAAATCACACTTCAGCGGCGTAAAGATCGCTGCAGATGCAGGTACAGGGACGAGGCGTTTGTTAACATCACTATATATCGGCCAGACTGCGGAATGACCCGTCCTCAGTAAAGCGAGGAGAAGGATTCTCTTCTCGGATAATCCCACCCCGGGACACTCTTGTCCCTGACTGAACCCCGGCTCCCGGGCTGTTTCTGTGTGTGTAATTTTCCGGGGTCTCACGTGGGTGAGCTCTCGAACTCGGACACCTCCGCAAGCAGCGGCGCTGGACATGAGGAGGAATGACGTCACTACGGGACCTCTTCGGACGTAACAGTGCGCGAGACTGGAGCCAATTTCGTTAAAGCCTTTGGAAATTAAACTTGGAGCGTGGCCATTAAAGGGGAGGGCGAGGAATCAGCCAAAGTATCGCCATTCCGCACATTCAGATGTTCACAGACTGATATTCAGTCCAGGCCTGAATCCTTCCAGAGATCTCAGTTCCATCTCGTTGAACTTACTGAAATCATTGTACCACAGGCTGAAACAGATAGAAGAATAACGATGAAATAAACAGATTACACAACAGTGTCAGTAACAGGGGACTTGGGTTAATATTTCAACAACACTCACAGACAAATATCACCAGAAAGCCCACGGATCCGCTGATAATTTATCACATTGAACATTAACACAAACACTCACTGGATCCACTCCAGACTCGGATGCGTCCGTATGAGGTGATGCAGAGCGGGGACAGATTGGTCTGTCAGCGAGTTTGCTTGCAGGTCCAGCTCCTTCAGTGATCGGTTTGGACCGAGAGAGGAGACGAGATTCTTGGCACCAGTATCCGTGAGACCGACATTGATCAGCCTGGAGATGAGAGAGAGTGAGTGTGAAGGACACAGAGAGACAGGAGACGGTACAAATCCCCAATGTTTATCAGTAACACAATTACTGATCACATTAATGTTCAGTTGCAGACACCCAGTGACTGTAAACACAATCTCCCACAGTCTGGTACTTACAAAAGTTGCTGTATTTTACACTCCGGGTTCCTCAGAGCCGCAGACACCAGTTTCACTCCTGAATCTCCCAGTTTATTCTCACCAAGTCTAAACACAAACAGACAGATTGAGGAACAAAGTGATTCAAACCGTGTGTTTGAGCGCATTTCTGTCACTCGGATATTTCAGGAAACATTAAACTCTTCAGTAAATCACTGATCGGAGTTCCCATCACTGTCAATGTCCCTCACTGCCCAGCTCCAGGGTATTTGCCGAATATCAGTAATTTAGTCTGTGTGACCCTGAAACCGCCACATATTGTGTCTTATTACCCAACTGATAAGTGCTCCTGACGTCAGGGTCGGATGGGGCGGGGCCGAAGGGTGGCAGAAAGCGAAAGTGAGGAAGATTTGTGAATCAGAAAGTGTCGATGGGAGATGGTAGAAGTGAAGCCACCTGAGGAAAGGGGATGGGGAAGAGAGAAACTGCAGTAGGAAGAGAGATGTCACGGGTGGAAGGGGATCAGGAAGAGAGTTCCCACGGGAGGATGGGGGATGGGGAAGAGAGATCCCACGTGAGGGAGGGGCATCAGCATGAGAGATCCCACAGGAGGAAGGCGATGGGAAAAAGGGATCCCACGGGCGGAAGGGGTTTGGGATGAGAGATCCCACGGGAGGAAGGTGGATGAGGATGACAGGTCCCACTGGAGGATACCGATGCGAAGGGATATCCCCCCAAGATGAGGTGATCCAGAAATAGATTGTACGGGAAGGGTGTGGCTGATCTGACGCCCACAATCGGAGGAGGAGATGCGCCCAAAGGGTCTGTGTATCTGGTAGTGAGCACAAGTCACACGGAAGAATTGATGGTGATAGTCACACATCGGGAAGGGCAGGTGAGGACAATCTCACAATGGTATTTCTTTCCGTCTCACTGGGACAGTCTGCTGACGGTCTCTTGTCCTTCACCGGGAAGGGGGTGTGAATCTCTGACCCACCTGCTGCAGTCAGTGTCGGTCTGGGTGTCAGTAGCAGTGAGAAGGAACATTGACAATGGACGTGTCACAGGCAGCGAGAAACACGGCCATTCCTGTGATTTACTACCTTTAAAGCAATGGCCGTTGTTCACTGATCTGATGAAGTCTCCAACATCCCTTCACAAGGAACTACAGAACCCTCCCTTCCATGGGGAGTTACTGACTGATCCCCTGGGCATATGTCACAGTTCTTCACAATCTGATTTACAACAGTTTTACCCAAATTCCTTTTCATTGAAACAACACAATTGAACAGTTTCACAGTTCAGAGTGAGAGATAAATCAAGTTACTGCAACTCCTGGCACTTGTGCAGCACGGGATCCAGCCACTGGATTCCTTTACACTGAATGTCGCAGGCAGTAAGGTCGAGGTGTTTTATTGTATCACAGAGTCCGATGACACGAGATAGGACCGCGCAGTCAGTCGGGGTCAGTGTCATTCCACTGAATGAAAGTTTTTCCACAGATTCCAGTGCGGCCTGAGCCAGTCCACGATTCTGAGACTCAGACAGGTAGCGCAATGCTTTCAGGAGTCTCCTTTTCTCATCTTCAACATCTGTGGTAAAGAGGGCAAATGCAATGTTGGCATTTATTTCAAGGGGAATCGAATGTAAAATCAAGGAAGTAATACTGAGCCTTTACAAGACATTCGTCAGGTCGCAGTTGGAGAATTGTCAACAGTTTTGGGTCCCATATTTAAAAACATAGAACATAGAACAGTACAGCTCATTACAGGCCCTTCGGCCCACAATGTTGTGCCGACCTTCAAACCCTGCCTCCCATATAACCCCCCACCTTAAATTCATCCATATATCTGTCTAGTAGTCTCTTAAACGTCACTAGTGTATCTGCCTCCACCACTGACTCCGGCAGTGCATTCCACGCACCAACCACTCTCTGAGTGAAAAAACCTTCCTCTAATATCCCCTTTGAACTTCCCTCCTCTTAGCTTAAAGTCATGTCCTCTTGTACTGAGCAGTGGTGCCCTGCGGAAGAGGCGCTGGCTGTCCACTCTGTCTATTCCTCTTAATATCTTGTACACCTCTATCATGTCTCCTATCATCCTCCTTCTCTTAGAAAGGAAGTGTTGCCATTGGAGAGTGTCCAGAGAAGGTTCACGCGGATGATTCCGGGTGTGAAGAGGTTAACATATGAGGAGCGTTCAGCAGCTTTGGGCCTGTACTCAGTGGAATTTAAAAGAATGCATGGGGATTTCCATGAAACCTACCGAATGTTGAAAGGACAAGATAGGGTAGATGTAGAGAGGACGTTTTCTATGCTGGGGGTATCCAGAATTATAGGGCACAGCCGCAAAATTGTTGGGCGACCCTTTAGAACAGAGGAAGGAAGGAATTGTTTTAGCCAGCGAGTAGTAATTCCGTAAAGATGGCGGCGGAAGCCAAGTCCGTGAATGTATTTAAGGCGGAACGTGATCAGTCATGGCATCAAAGGGTAGGCGAGAAGGCTAGTGGATGGGGTTGAGTGGGATCCAATTCAGCCATGATGGAATGGCGGAAGAAACTCGGAGGGCTGAATGGCCTGATTCTGAATCCGAGCTGTGTGAGACTTCCTTTGCTGGGGCTCGATATTCGAAATGTAAAGGCTTGCTTTCAGTTTTGTCAACTCTCCAGATATTCGGCGCGAGGGAAATATTCGGCTTTCTCTCTGACCGACGGGAGTGTTTGTTTATAAATCTCATAGAGGCCTCTAGGTGCACACCCCGTGGCCCGGAAGGTGCCAGGTGTTGTGCAAAATGCAAATTGATTCCTGTCCTCCAGCTACAGCAACAAAACCCTGTCTCCCAGACTCTAACAGTCTCTAAACAGGCCTCTAATGACACGTATTCAGACTCTTAAAGTGAAATAAAGACTTTGAGGTTTCCGTTCCATCGCTTACCTTTCAAATGCGCGGGCACTTCAGATAAACCCCGCTCAGCGTCCATGTAGGCGAACTGGCCGTCACCTGTTCAAACAGATTAACCTGCATGAAGTCTGTTCTGTGTAATACTGTAAATTCATCTGTATTTACATCTGTAACACACAATGTATTGTTCACCGTACCACGTTCCCGTATTTCATTCAATATTCTGCTCAGCTCCGGTAAATGATGATGCAGTTTCACAAAGGATTGCCACATCATCCTCTGGGCCCCGGAGCCCTTCTCCATCACCAGATCCAGAAGGAGTTTGGAAGCGCCCGCTCGGTTTCCCTTCTCCGCGAGCTCAGTCACGCTCTGTAATGAACAATGGGGAATATATTGAGGAGCGGAGGGATGGGTACAAATCTACCCTGGACATGGACTGACCCAGCACGTTCTGCTCGCCACAGATCACTAACAGCCATTGAAGAGTTCATAGTGTGAGAAAAATTTTAAAAGAAGCAAGAGGGGGCAGTGGGGAGTTCCTATACGCCATAGATTGCGGGGTAATTATCTACGGCAAGTTTTAAGTGGAGCACACATAGCATGAATGAGCCAGAAATAGATTGGGGAGTTTAAACATTGTGCCAGAGATGGTTCAGTGAGGAGAGGCGGAGGTTTTAGATAGATTTTGAGTAGTATTTTACCTCTCCATTTCACGGTTAGATCAGTGGGAAAGCCTGGCAGAACAGTGGAATGCTCTTCCTACATAATGTGGCAAGACACGGAGACCTCCAGTGTCCCTGACAACTGAACCTTCAGGAACTGCGCTGAGGAAATGGAGCTGCAGCTGGATGAACCCAGGATCACTCGGGAGGCTGAGAGGTTGACTGACAGTTTATACAGATAGTGAACGAAATACAAGGGGCAGGACACGGGTAACTGGGTGACAGTCAGAGAGGGGAAAGGGGATGGAGAGACACTGCAGGAAACTCCTCTATACAGGTGTACAGCGATCTGTTTCGGGGTGTGACCAGCAGGAGAAAGCCACAGCAATTATGCCTCCGGCACTGAGATTGGAATTGTGACTCATAAGGATTGAGAAGAGTGAGCTGCATTAATAGGGGAATTCAATGGTTAGAAGAGGACGGATATTCTGTTGACGAGAACACGATTTCTGGATGGCGTGTTACCAAGGTCAGTATATCTAACATCAAGTCTGAAACTTTTTTAAGTGCAGGGTGAGCAGCCGCCGGTCGTGGTTCACATTGTTAACAATGACAAGAGCAGGAAGTGTGAAGAGGTCCTGCAAAGTCAGTTCATGGAGTTAAATGCTGTGCTAAAGGGCAGGACCCCCAGGGTTGAGTTCTCAGACCGCTACCCGTACCGCGTGCTAGTGAGGCCTGAAATAGGACGATGATAGAGTCTGAGTGTGACTGATGAGATGGTGCATGACCGAGGGCTTCTAAAGTTTGAATGATTGGGATCTCATCCAAGCAAGGCGGGACCTGGACAGAGAGGGTTGATTTGCACAGGAAATAAAGGGAGACTGATATTTTTGCAGGAAGGTTTGTTAGCGCTGAGGGTTGCGGGGTTGGGATGGTGCGGGGTGTTAAGCTTGATTTGCAGGATTTGAAGAAACAGAACGGATAGTGGAGTGGTTGTGTGGGAAATACGTTGTTAAGCCGATATACAAAGTCAGGAAATTAAATGTTGAACATAGTGAAACTAATGTTCGGAAATATATATTATTTGAATGCAGGGAGTATTGTAGGAAAGGCAAATCCGCTTGGAGCATTGATCAGCACATTGAATTACAGCACCGTAACCATCAAGGAGGTGGCGTGGGACTAGCAGCTCAGCATTCGTGGATCCATTTGCGTAAGACACGATTCAATAGAGTGAGAGGGATGAAAGAAGGCGGGGTGACATAACTAGTCATGAAAAATGAAACTCAGACAGGGCAAACTAGAGAGCTTGTCTACTGAGGCTACATGGCAGAAACTGAGCAGTACGAGACGGATGGGATTATGTTAAAGAGCACCCAATAGCCAGTGGGATATCTGAGAAGATCAAATGTGCAGAGAAGTCGCGAGACAGTTCCAAGAAACACAATATAATTCAAACTTTCCATTTAGTAATTGGACACTGATAATTCAAAGGTCTAGATAGTATGGTGTTGGTCAAATATGTCCAGGGAAGATTCTGTAATCAATATTTTGAGGTCATAACTATAGACGGTGCCTACTGGAATTCTATTCGGGAACAGGACAGGGCAGTTGACAGAGGTCACTTTGCATCTGGTGATCACAGTCCTATTAGTTTGAAGATCATTATGAAAAGGGTAGGTCTGGTCCTCAGGTTAAGATTCTATATTGGAGAAAAGCCAGTTTTAAGGGTATCAGAAAGGATCTGAGGAAAGTACATGGTGACCGGATGTTTCCTGGTACAGATATGTTTGATAAACGTGAGGCCTCTGAAACGGAAATTCTGAGAACAATGATTTCGAATGTATAAATGACCATAAGTAGAGTCTGAATGCCCCTGACAAAATAAAAGGCAAGTGTAAGATGTTTAGGGAAACTTGTTTTTTGGCATATACTGAGGCCCTGGTGAAAAGGAAGGAGCCCATTGCAATTATAGGCAGGAAGAAACAAATGAGGTACTTGATGAGTATAATAAATGCAGGAGTTATGGAAGGAGGAAATCAGGAGGGCTAAGGTACGGCATGAGTTTCCTCTAGCAGACAAGGAAAAAACAGAATCTCAAACTCTTCATCAAACAAATTCTGAAGAAAAGTAGACCAACGAACGAAATTGGACCTCTTGAAGTTCATAGTGCTGAAAAATGTGGGGGAGGTTTTAAATCGGTTTTTTGTTGCATTTATATTTTCTCAGGGAGCATGCAGAGTACAGTATTTGGAGTGAGGCGAAACAACAGTGAGATCATGGACTCTATAGTGATTACAGAGAAGGAGGTGTTTGCTGTCTTGAGACAGATTAGGAAGGTTAAATCCCCAGGGTTTTCCTTAATAACTTGTTTGAGGCTAGTGCAGAAATTACAGGAGCTATATACGGAAGATAACTATTCTTCTTCTTCTTCTGTTTGAAAAGGCTTCAAGAATAAGCCAGTGATTTACAGGTTGGTGAGCATAACAGGTTGGTAAAGCTATTGACAGGTATTCTAAGGAAATGGATATGAGTATTTGGATAGACAAGGATTGATTAGGGGTAGTCAACACTAATTTGTACCTGGTAAATCCTGTCTAACCAGTCTGATAGTTTCTCGAGGAAGTTAACAAGAAGGTACTGAAGGCCAGGCAGTGGATGTTTTTTACATGGACTTCAGCAAGTCCCACATGGGACCTTGGTCAAAAAGATTCATTCGCGTGGCATTCATGACACGGTAAGTAGATAGTTTTTACACTGAATTCATGACAGAACCTTGGAGAGGTAGTGGATGTTTTACTATCTGACTGGACGCCTATGACGAGTTGTGTGCTGCAGGTATGACGTTGCTTGTCATATATATAAACCCTCTGGATGATAATGCGGTAAACTCGTCCAGCAAATTTATGGATGACACCAAGTGCATAACGAGGAAAGTTATCAACGTTTGCAGTGAGACCTGTACCAGTAGGGGAAAAAATGGACTGAAAAAGTGACAGGTAGAAGTTAATGAAGATGAAGTGTTCTATTTTGGAGGACAAATCAGAAAAAGGCAGATGGTGAGTGGTAGGGCATCGAACAGTACGATAAAACTAAAATATTGGGGCCTACAGATACATTATTCATTGAAAGTGTTGAAGGTACTACTACTACATCGACTCAAGCCTAGGGGGTCGGCGTCGGGCAGAATGCCGGACTCTCCACTCCTCCCTCTCCCTCATCAGTGTGTTCAGTTCATCTACAAGAAGCGCTGCTGTCTTCTACGAGTGTGTTTACCATAGTCTTGGGAGGGCGCCCAGGGCTCATCCTCCCGTGCTTGGGCTCCCATGTGATGACTAGGCTGGCAGGTAGCTCGGATGGCGAAAACAGTGCCCGGCTAGTTGCCGTCTTCTCGCCACGATTTTAGTAGTGAACATCGGTAGTTCGTCATAGAACTCGACGTTTGTCATTGGCTGTTGCCGACTCACGTCAAGAGCCATCCGGAGCATTCGTGTATAGCATCCATCCAGTGACTTTCGCATGGTCTTGGTGAGTGCCCACGTCTCGCATCAGTACGTGAGAATGGACTCTGTGACTGCTATGAAGATCCTCTTTTCAAGCCCTCTGGTCAGGTTCGACTTCCAGATTTCCTTCATCTTGTTCACAGCCCTCCACGCCAGCGCCTTCCATATCTTTCCGAGTTCTTCTCCGAACACATCATTCTTGACCCGAGCAACCTGAAGCCAAAGACCTTCTTAATGGTATCATTCCTTACGGTCTTGAGAGTACCTTCAGCACAGTTAAACGCCATGTACTGTGCCTTTTTAGCTTTTAGGTGAAGTCCAACTTTACTGCCCTCAATTTTCACTTCTGTCAGTAGCTGCTGTGTTTTCTCCATCTGGTCAGAGAACAGGACTATGTCATCTGAAAAATCGAGATCTGTGAGCGTAACTGGTCTGACCCTTTTGGTTCGTCCTGTTTTACGGTAAAACGAAGCTTGTCATGATCTTTGGTAGCTTGACGTAGAGCAACGGGCCGGGCACTGTTTTCGCCACCCAAGCTACCTGCCAGCCTAGTCAAAGGACAATTATAAAGATGTAGGGTGCCAGAGAGTCTCCTTGCAGCACACCAGCTAGTAGCTCGCACTCTGCTGTTTCTCCGTCTGCTGATACAACTTTCGCCATGTTTTTGGTATAGCTGGACTCTATTACTCTTAGTAGACGGTGTGGCGCTCCGTAAGCTTTCAGGATCTTCATCATTTTACCTCGGTGAATGGAGTCAAAAGAGTTGTGAAAATCGATGAAAGTATGCACGTCTGGTAGGCTGTGCCTCTTGACTTCCTCGATGATTCTACGGAGAGCAAGTTGTGCATTTCTGCCGAAAACCATTCTTATTGAATCTTAGCTTAGGGCCAATGGCGGTGCGAATCCTGTTCAAGATCATCCGATTGTACAGCTTTGCAGGTCAAGCTGACACCGCGGTAGTTATCTGTCTTCTTGAGGGATCCAGACTTGGGGACTGGGATAATGTTTGACCGTGACCACTGTTGTTGTTTGTCGCCTTTCAAAAGTGCCGTATTACATATGTCCAGCAAGATGTCTCCCAGGTCGCAGTTCTTCAGGACATCTGGTGGTATCCCGTCTGGTCCAGCGCACCTGCCCTGTGTCAGTGTACAATATACTTTGCTTTCTTCAGTTGCTCAATGGTGAATGGGCCGTCATCGATGTCAACTTGCGTTAGTATCGTGGGTATGTCCTCTTCTTCTTCCGTGATCGTTTGAGGGCTTCCCAGCAGGTTCTTAAAGTGGGTGAACCATGTCTGGACACCTAGCACTGCTGTTCTACCACTTATTTGACATGATGGGGACTTCTTCCGTCTGCTGATCTCGTTGACTAGTCGCCATGCTTCTCCATGCTGCTTGTCTTCATCAGCAGCCTTTACCTCTCTAACTCTCTCAGCTAGTTCCTCTTCCTTCAGTTGGTCGTAGGTGGCAAAGGTAGATTGGGCTGTATGGAGAGATGTTAGGACAAAGGACTTCATATATAAAAGTACTGAATGCAGAAATTGGGATATTATGTTGAAATTGAATAAAGTGTTGCTGTGGTCTATCTCGGAGTACTGTGTGCACCGACCTATACAGTAGATAAGATTGAAAGAGTGCAGAACCCTATGCTCTGCACACTCTACACCCGCATCTACACCTCCAACTCCATAATTAAATTTGCGGACGATACCACAGTGGTTGGCCTGATCTCGAACGGGGATGAAACAGCGTACAGACTCGAGGTGGATCATCTGACGGAGTGGAGTAAGGACAACGACCTGGTCCTTAACAGTTCTAAAACAAAAGAGATGATCATTGACTTCAAGAGATCAAAGGACAGAGTACACACCCCGCTCCATATACATGTAGAGGTAGTAGAAAGTGTGGAAAACCTAAAGTTCCTTGAAGTTATTTTGTCAAAACAGCCGACATGGAGCACCAACACTTCGCTGCTTGTAAAAAAAGTGGCACAACAAAGGCTCTTCTTCCTCAGAAAGCTGAGTCAGGCCAAACACCCAGAAAATTTGTTGCTTAACTTCTACAGAAGCACAATTGAAACCACCCTGAACGACAGCGCCTCAGTGTGGTATGCCAGCTGCACAGCTGCTGAGCAACAAGACCTGCATCACGTGGCGAAGGCGGCCCAGCGAACTGTCAGGATGAAGCACTCAGGACTGGACACCATCTGTTCCAACAGACTCAGGAGGAAAGCTTACCCCGGCCACTCCATGATTGACCCACTGCCGTCCAGCAAAAGGTTCAGGACACTAAAAGCCAGAACAAATAGATTGAGGAACAGCTTCTACCCCAGAGCAGTGGCCTCCATCACACCACTCCCACAGAACAATGACTGAAACTGTGAGCACGCAATTATTTTCTGCTTCTTATCTATTTAATACTGTTTTTCAATTACAGTCTTGTTTTTATCTACCGCTTTGTCTGATTGCCTGAGAGGAAGCCAAACAGAGTTTCATTGTACCTATGTATAATGACAATAAAGATCATTCAATTCAATTCAATTCAATTCAAATCAATTCAAATTCAATTCAGAGTAAATTTACAAGGATCTGCCCAGGATCTGCGGACATGAGAGATATAGGAAGTCTGAATAGGTTAGGACATTATTACCTAGAGTGTCGGAGAATCAGGGGAGATGTGATAAGAGGTATACAAGTTTATAAAAAAAAGTATAGATAGGGTAAACGCAAAAAGGACTTACAAATGTCACAGTCCAGTGCGTGAACCAGTATTCCAGTTCACGGTCCGGGCCGTGAATTCCGTACTCCGATTATCCCTTGTTTCCGTTGGGTGCCATAATAGAGGCACCTGATTCTCGTTTTAAATACCTCTGGGGTCCAGTAATACCTTGCTGGACCGTTCCTGTTAATACTCTGGTCAGTAGCCTCGTCAGTAACCTAGTCCGTAACCATGCCAGTAACCTCGTCAGTAACCTCGTTAGTAACCTCGTCAAATTAACCCGACAGAATGAGACCAGAACCGCTGTATGTTGACCGCTTCGAGGGTTTGCCGCTCTCCTGAGTGGGGAGCGCTATCCGCGTTCCGTGTCCCGTGGCTAAGAAGAATCCCGGCTCTGGGTCCTGTATCCAAGGATGAGCCCCGACTCAGTGCTCCGTGTTCTGTGTCTAAGAAGAGTCTTGGCTTTATGTCCTGTGTCCATGAAGGAGCCCCGCTTCAGTTTTCTGTGTCCCGTGTCTAAGGAGAGTCCGAGCCAAGCCAAGCCGACAGCCGAGCCAAGACAAGTCCAAAAGCCAAGCCAGGACAAGCCCAAGAGCCACGCCCAGTCAAGTACAAGAGGCAAGACAGAGTCAAGTCCAAGCCAAGTCCGAGTTAAGTCAAGTCCCTAGCCCAAGTCTAGGTTTTCCGGTTTGTCTCTCTTCATCTCTCTTAATGTTATCATTTTCTCCTCGCGCCTCGGTTTACCTAGCATCCTTAATAAATATAGTCCAGTTCCCAGTAAATTCAGTGTCTGTCTCTTGCGTTTTGACCCGCTACCTCCTCCACCTCCCCCCCCCCCCCAGCAACAGAACGGTCCTGCCAGACATGGACCCAGCGACACAAGCACTGTCGTTAAACTCTCGCCGTTCAATGCCCATTTGGTTGAAACCATTTCAACCCCTCACCCCACCGGTCCGGGTCGCCGATGATCCGTGCAAGACTGTTGGATCGCCAGAAGGCTCCCATGGTGGGGAGGGGCGGGGGGTGGTACAGTCATAATACGGTGGGGTCCGTATTCCGGTTCACGATCAGGGCTGTGGATGCCTTACTCCGGTTATTCCGTCTTTCCCTTGTTTCCGTTCGGTGCCGTAATTGAGGCACCTGATTCTCGTTTGGGGTTGGGAATATAAATAGTTCTGAGTTCCAGTGATTCCGTGCTGGATCGTTCTTGTTAGTACCCTGGTCAGTTACCTCGCCAACATCCTTGACAGTAACTTCGCCAGTATTCTCGTCAGTAAACTCGTCAAGTTAACCCTCCGGAGTGAGACTAGAGCTGTTGTCTTTTGTCCTGTGTCGCCTCGAGGGATTGCCGCTTTCCTAAGTGGGGAACTGTCTCCGTGTTTCGTGTCCAGTGTCTGAGAAAAATTCCGGCTCTGGGTCCTGTATCCATGGAGGAGCCCCGGCTTAGTGTTCTGTGTCCCGTGTCGAAGCAAGAGTCCGAGCCAAGCCAAGTCCAAGAGACGAAAATACACAATGCTGGCAGAACTCAGCAGGCCAGACAGCATCCATTGGAGGAGGTAGCGGTGAAGGGTTTCGGCCCGAAGCGTCGTCGCTACCTCCTCCCATAGATGCTGTCTGGCCTGCTGGGTTCTGCCAGCATTTTGTATTTGTATTTATTTTCAGCATCTGCAGATTCAATCGTGTTGTCCAAGGGACGAGCCCGAGTCAAGTCGAAGTCAAGTCCGAGTCAAGTCGGAGCCAAGCCCGAGTCAAGTCCGAGCCATGCCCGTGTTCTGGTCAAGAACCAGGTCTATACCCAGGTACCGAGTCCCGACCAAGACCCGAGTTCCGCGTCATGACCCGAGTTCCCTGTCCAGTTCAAGTTCCAAGCCCAGGTCTAGGTTTTCCGGTTTGTCGCTCTTCGACTATCTTCGTGTTATCATTTTGTCCTCGTTCCTTGGTTTACCTAGCGTCGTGATAAAACATAGTCCAGTTCCTAGTACTTTCTGTGTCCGTGTCTTGTGTTTGAGTCCACAACCAACGCCCCTTGTAACAACTACTGAGGTTGGGTGGAAGTAAAATTAGAATTAGAGGTCATGGGTTAAAGATGAAAGGTGAAAGGCAATATGAGGGCCTACATCTTCGCTCAGAGGTTGGTGAGAGTTTGCAACGTGCTGCCATCGGAAGTGGTTGGTGTGCATTCGATTTCAAAATTTAAAAGCAATTTGGATATTTTGGACCCACGGGAGGGGTGGGTGCAGATCAATGGGGCTAAGCAAGTTATTAGGTCAATGTGCACTACATTGGCCGAAGAACCCATTGTTATACTGTGGAGTTCAACTGCTATGACTGGGTCGGACTGTAACAGGGTCACTGCCGATTTTTTTCAGAGGTAAATCGCTGGTGAAAAGGTTAACAATTCACTGCCAGGATCCATGAAGGTCCAATGACAGCCTGCAGCTGGGAACTGGCAGTGAGGAGCAGGTGGCAATCACAGGGCTTTTGTGCATGTGTGTGAGACCAAAGCCTACTGTTAGTAACGCAGAGAAGGAATTTTGGAATGGAACTGTCAGCTGTCTTATAAGAAATGTTATGGTCAGGTACAGTTTATAGCTCTTCGTTAAAATTCAGTTTGGGTGGCAACAGATGCATGTGCCTGGGTAATTCTGTGTTATCTATGGATGTTTGGAATATTTTCAATGATTCTAATTTTTGCAATTCTCAGTGCTAACATTACATGCTGTGGTAATTATAACCGCTACACGGAACTGTCACAAGGAGCAGAAGGTACCTGAGCCACAAGGCACGACTGGATATTTGAACAAATGAAAGAGATTCATTCGGTCAAACTAGAGATAATAGTCAAGTGCTGTCTGTTCGAGTTATTCTGTGGGATCCAATGACAGGTAAAGGGTGGAGAAAGAAGACAATCTCTATGGATTGTGTGATCCCAGGAGTCTTCAAGGCAACACTGTTGCATGGTCGCTGAGGAGAAGCATTGGAAACATGTTGGGAAGTTGGACAGAGTAAAATAAAGCCTTTCTCTGTCCACTGCCAGTACCCATCACATGTCACATCACTAACAATCACCTTTCAATCGCTGACTATATCCTAACCCGACTAAAAATGAATGTGTTCAGATAATGGGAGAGACTCCTGTCACATCTTGTACCTGCCAAATGAAGGCCCAGCGTGGCGGCAGGCCTGGTCTGTATTGTTGACCCACACAGACCTGTTGCCTTACATCTGTTCAATCAGTCTGTCGAATAATCTGCTTTCAATTACTGTCTTTTTCACTTACGTGATACATTCGCCCAGTGAAGTGATCCTTGCCGGTTAACATGAGGCCAAGTCCTTCCACACCCTCTTCAATCGCCTGCTCCAATTGCTCCATGTAGAATCTCGTCAACCGGAGCAGTTGGTGGTCGTCACAAATTGACAGGAAGGCGGAGAAAGCGGAACTCAGATCTGTGAACAGACACAGAACATAGAACAGTACAGCACAGGATCAGCCCTTTTGTGTCACCATGTCTGTATCGACCGAGATGTCAACATGAAACATCTACATGCTCGTGGTTTATATACCACCAGTCCCTGCCTGTCCATGTGCCTATCATGTGCCTTTGTAATTCATACAGCATTGTCCTGAACCTTGTCAGGAGACTCCACATTGTTCATGTAACGGACAAACCAGAACTACACACAAACTGCAACTGGGCACTGATCAAACTTCCCTATCGCTGAGGCATGACTTTCTATATTAGTACTCCAATGCTGTAGATCGTCTTTACGGTCCGACTATATGCACGATATGCACTTGTACATCTCCCCATACATCAATTCTCCTCAGTCTTGCGCTTTACTGTCATGAAATTTCCTCTTACATTTCACTTCTCAATAGGCACCTCCTCACACTATCCCCCATTAAAGTCTAGTTGGCATCTCTCTGCCCATGCTTTTAGCGGATCAATATTCTAATGTATAATTTGACCAACAACCTTGATTTTCACAACTCCGCCTCGTTCTCTATCGCCTGTAAATTTGTGAATCAGCGAAATCAGAGTTTTCCCAAGTCATGGATAGTTATCACTGAAAACAGAGAGTTCATTACGGAACCTTGCGGAGCACGACTGCTCACAGAACTCCAGGCAGAAGAATGCCTCGCCACCAATACCTGTTTTGTATGGTCAAGACAACTTTGAATTAAATTTTCTATCAGACTATTGCAAGGAACCATTTTGCAAGTTTCTCTAACATCCATGCCTTCAAAATTCACTGTTTTCCCTTCATCATTCCAACACGAAAATATCAGTCAAGTTTTCAGAACATAGCCCAGTGCGCTGAGCCCATGCTGACCATCTCTAGTAAATCTATCCTATTACAGATACAAGTAGAATGTCCCGCTAGGACGTTTCAACACGAATCCCTCTGTTACTGATACAAGGTTAACCAGCCAAAGATATATTAGATTACCTTTATGGTTCTTCTTAATCTGACAATTAGCACTGACTATTCCAGTGACGGCGGAGGGATGTTTTCTTCAGTCTCCCGACCCTCCCCCTTGATAGAAACAACGAATCCTCAATGACAGAGAAGGTCTTCTTTTGGTATCGCTTTTTGAGGCTGACTCAATACTGGAGAAGTATCTCCATGATGGAAATGACTGAGTCTGCAAATTTTCCCTGATTCTATGCAGTGGTCCCTCCATAACTGATGTTGATGCAGAAAATTTGCAGGCTGTCTATGGTACTCTGTAGAAATTTGCAAATAACGTTTCTTTGTTGTTTATATATATATATATATATACATATAGATATAGATATAGATAGAAACACACAATAACCATTGTACATGGAATATTTACAGAACCTAAAAACTGGGTGGTACTTGAAATGTTTGGTAATATGCTTACTATGAATATGTAGAATGAGTATTTTAAAATCATATGTCTGATTTTATTTATTAACAGAAGATTAGAATAACAAAGGCCGAATGTTTTAATAAGATGGCGTCGGCGTTCAGCGGCAGGCAGTGTCAGACACCCATTTTTTTGTGCTCCAAGAGGTAGGTTGCGCCCCTGAAGAACGGGAGATTGTCTAACGATTAGTAATGATCATTCAAGAATCACTTGATTCGGCATAGTTCTGGAAGACTGGAAATCTACACTCTTTCAAAAGGAAGGGAAGCAGAAGAAAGGAACATAAGAACATAAGAACATAAGAACATAAGAGATAGGAGCAGGAGTAGGCCAATCGGCCCCTCAAGCCTGCTCCGCCATTGAACAAGATCATGGCTGATCCAATTTTAACTCTAGTTTTCACCGAATCCCACAAGGCAACAGTGCCAACCAACAGGGCACCATGCCGCCCATTTTATTTTATTTTATTATTCATTCCGCCCAAACCCATGTGATCACCTGGGGAAAAAAAACCGAGTTGCCAATTGAGGAGAAAAAATCTGGAAAATTCCTCTCCGACCCATCCAGGCTATCGAAAACTGGTCCAGGAGATCACATATCTGATCTAAACCTAGCCTCATGTCCACTTACCTGCTCGCTCACCGTATCCCCTAATGCCATTTTTATCCAGGAAAATGTCTATCTCCGTTTTGAATTTATTGAGTGTAGTAGCTTCCACAGCTCTCTGGAGCAGTAAATTCCACAGCCCCACTACCATCTGAGTGAAGATATTTCTCCGCACCTCAGTCCTGGAACGGCATCCCCTTATTTTAAGATTATGCCCCGTAGTCCTAGTTTCACCCATCATTGGGAACATTCTCCCCGCATCCACCCGATCAAGCCCCTTCACAATCTTATATGTTTCAATAAGATCGCCTCTCATTCTTCGGAACTCCAATGAGTAGAGCCCCAATCTACTCAACCTCTCATCATACATCAACCCACCCATCCCCGGAATTAACCTAGTGAACCTTCTCTGCACTGCCTCTAGAGCCAGTATGTCCTTTCTTAAATATGGACACCAGAACTGCACGCAGTACTCCAGGTGTGGTCTCACCAATACCCGGTACAACTGCACTAAGACCTCCCTGTTCTTATACTCTATCCCCCGAGCAATAAAAGCCAGCATTCCATTGGCCTTCTTCACCACCTGCTGCACTTGCATACTAACTTTTTGTGTTTCCTGCACCAGGGCCCCCAGATCCCTTTGCACAGAAGCACTTTCCAGTTTCTCTCCATTTAGATAATAACTTGCTCTATTATTTTTCCTGCCAAAGTGCAAGACCTCACACTTGTCAGTATTATATTTCATCTGCCAAATGTCTGCCCAATCACTCAGCCTATCTATGTCCCCCTGCAGGGTTTCAATGTCCTCCGCACTCATTACACTCCCTCCTATCTTTGTGACATCAGCAAACTTCGATACGTTGCACTTAGTCCATTTCTCCAAATCTTTCATATAGATTGTAAAGAGTTAGGGTCCCAACACCGACCCCTGCGGAACACCACTAGTCACCAAGGAAAATACAGGCCAGTTAGCCTGACCTGGGAAGATGTTAGAATCGATTGTTGAGGATGTGGTTTCCATGTGTCTGGAAACGCCTGAGAATATAGGCTGAAGTCAGCATGGTTTCCTGCAGGGGAAATCTTACGCTGCAAATTTGTTGGAATTCTTTGAATAAATAACAAGCAGGATAGACAAAGGAGAATCGGTGGATGTTGCGTACTTGGATTTTCAGAAGATCTTTGACAAAGTGTAGCACATGAGGCTGCTAAACAAGGTAAGTCCCATAGTGTTATAGGAAGTATATTAACAGGCCTAGAGGACAGGCTGACTGGCAGGAGGCACAGAGTAGGAACAAAGGAAGCCTTTCCCTGTTGGCTGCCGGTGTTGCACACGGATCTGTGTTGGGACTTCTTTTGTTTACGTTATATGTCAATGATGGAATTGATGGCTCTGTGGCCAAGTTCTCAGACGATATGAAGATAGGTAAGGGGGCGGGTAGCGTTGAGGAAGCGGGGAGGCAGCAGATGGACGTACTGTGGAGATATTCGGAGAACAGGCAAATAAATGGCATATTGAATACAGAGTTGGGGAAGTGCATGGTCATGCACTTAGTCAGAAGGAACACAAGCATGGACTATTTTCTAAACGTGCCAGAATTTAACAACGTTTATATCCCCTGGTTAATCCATCGTTTTTGATTTTCGTATTTATGAAATGTTCTCGAAGGCAAGCATTCTTCCACACAGGTCTTAACGAAGTCGGTGGTCCATTCATTCAGATTCAAAGATTCCTGAACATTATCCCGTCCGCCTACTCACCCCTCCACCTTCCTTGATCATACCGTCTTGGTCCTCTCACTTGTGCTGTGTTCTTTTGTCTGTGACTATGCACCAGGAGTCGATGTACAGCCAGTTAAACGGAGTTTCTAAAGTGGCCGAGACCGTTCATGAGAGCTGACCTTCCTCGGCTAGCCCAGAAGAAGGATCTTGTTCCCACAGGTACACTGTTTGACCTGCTGAATTCTTCCAGAATTTTGTGTGTGTGTGTTAGTCTGGAGTTGTAGCACCAGCAGAACTCATATTCATTACTGCATTAAAATGTTATAAGACGGTAAAACTGCAAGAGTGATTTATTTACAAAGAGATGTTCGCTAGACCTTTCCACCTATTGGAAACATTCTCCAACTCAGCCACAGGCAACAGACTCCAGTAAGCTCCGAACATCTCTATATGAAAATACAAAATACAGGCAATTGTCTTTCCAAAACCTGAACCGTAAACATATCGTTCAATCCCAGAACATCTTGGAAATGCTCCAGTCATCTGGCATCAAATTTTAAAAAACAGAAAATTAAAGTTGGAAGCATCAGCACCTGTCTGGAGGTGAAACAGACCCTGATTATTCCCTACACTGTTACATCAACCACAAGACCACTGTTGCATTCCTGTCTGTGCTTCACTCACAACCACATTATTCAAGACTTCCTGCTCCTTTCATTCAGGTGAAACTTTTGATGGTGAGCGGAGTGATTCAACAATTACCGGTGCCCTGGAACTATTGGATTGGCCGCTTTACCAGTGGGATCAGTGATCCTGTTTGATGAAACGTCTGTGTTCATTAGCGCCTGTGTAAGTATTTCATCTGAACTATTCTGCATCAACAGGACAGAAGTTTAATTATTAAGATCCAAGTGAACATACCGGTAGCCATTCTAATTTTGTCTGAAGATTGTTGATAGTCGTATTCTTGTTTACACTTCGATCGCAGTGCAGGAAGGCGCCACCTGCTGGTGAATTATGAACAAACAGACAATGAGTCAGAGAGAGTACGATTACTTTGCAAATATGACAGTATCTGCATCTCCTGGATCAGAACAGCAGTTGGCTTAGAGACCAAACATTTCACGTTAACATCATGTTCCACAGCATGTCTGTTGTCTATCCAGTGATATCTGTTGCACCTATAGATAAAGTCACAGAGCAATAGAGCACAAATACACACCCTTCAGCCCAACGAGACCCTGCCAGCCACAATGCCCACCTGGATGGTCCCAATTTCCTGAGATGAGCCCAAATTTTCCTCCTACCTTCTTCACTCCATCAAACTATACCAATTGCTTCTGTAATCATACAATTATGACTGCCTCATCCACTTCCTCTGGCTGCCCCCTCCACAGAATCACCAACCTCTGCATGAAACCGTTGCTGCTTGTGATTGTTTTGCAATCTATTTACCACCCCTGCCCATTTCGTTCTCGTACGATATTCTTCTCTATGAACACCAACTACTAATTTTGTGTCATCCATGAACTTACTGGTCAAGCCATCGCATTCGCATCCAAATCATTGCAATAAAACAACGAATATCAAAGGTGCCAACTTGTAGCCTTGCGTTCTGAATACTGCGAGTCAGTTGCTTGCTACCTACAAGTTAATTTAGAATCCATCTAACTTTCCCTCTGGACTGCATGGGATCTAGTCTTCCAGACTAACCTGCCATGTGGCAGCTTGTCAAAAACTTTGCTGAAATACAATGCACTACCCTACCATCATGTACATTCACTTTTAAAAAAAATCTTACATAATGATGTTAAACACTATATTCCATGCACGCCGCCATGCGGTCTCCTAATCAGACACTGTTGATCCAAATGTTGGTAGATACTGTGTGCGTGACTGCTACATATTCTGTGTGCGGCTGGTACATATTGTGGAAAATTATCTCTATCATTCTCTCCACTCACCATCAAAAATCCATGATGACAGCCCCTAATAATATTATGCTTCTGTAAATGCTCAAAGTCCCTGTCTCTTATTAACCTTTCGAAGAGTTTTCCCAATGCAATACTCATTGGTCTGTAATCCCCCGACTTATTGCTGTAAGACGTATTGAATTATTGAACAATATATGCCACCCTCCCATCCTGTATTACTACTCCTGTGGACACAGACAACACCAAGATCATTGTCTATGCCTTTGTAAGCTCCTACCTCACTTCCTGTAGTAACTTTGTGTATAATGGAAGCTCCAGCAACACCTCTTTCTTAATATTCTCATTCTGCAATCCTAACGTTACATTCAAAGTCCATCTCCTTGGTAACTCTGCAGCACAAATTTCTTTAAGTACCTCGCCTATCACCTCATCCTCCATGCATTTTTCCAGCTTTGCTCATGAGAAGTCCTACCCTCCTCCTTTTCTTCACCTATGTGCAGAAGGCGTTGGGGCTTTCCTTCATCTTACTCCCCAGGACTTTAAATCTTTTCATAATCTCCTTCCTGGCTACCTAATAATTCTCCAGATCCTTGCTTTAAAGTTGCTTCCTAAACCTGAATAATGCTTCGTAATTCCTCTTGCCTAAAAGTCCTCACCTCTTGTGAACCATGGTTCGTTTATATGAACATCTTTTCCATGTCTGTGGTGCAAATCTATCTAGAACCCATATAACTGTTCCTGAAACAACCGCCACAGTTGTGCATTTCCCTGTGATTTTTTTTCACAATTTACGCTCCCAAGTTGCTCCGAATTACATTGTAATTATTCATCCGCTAATTAAATACTGCCTCGTATCGTCTGCTACTATCCTTGTCCATGACCATGATAAAAGTTGGGGTGCTGTGGCCACTATCTGGAAAAGGTCACCCATCGAATCGTCTGTCATCTGCCGAGTTTCGTTGCCTAGTACCAGACATAATCTGGCATCTCCTCCAGTTGACCCATCCACAGACTATGTCAACAATTCTTCCTGGACACACAAAGCATTCTTCCCCATTGACACATTTTGGAATAAGGAAATGGGAACCAAGATTAGGCAAATTGAAGTCATCAATGATAACAAGCTTTCCCAAAGCTGCCAACGTATCTGCTCCCCGCGGTCCCGGAGGACACTGGGAGAGGCCTTTGGACTACTTGCAGAATGATGGCTCCCTTCCTGCTTCTGACTTTCACCCACACTGAGTCTGTACATGGTCCCACCATGATACCTCTATTTCAGTCGTGATTGCAATCTGCATAACTGGCACATCCAGGATTATTCAGTCTCACTTCGGATATTTCCTACCTTCTTTGGCACAGAAATGTAATGTCTAAGACACTGTTTGAGTAAATAAGACTCACCAAACTTCCTCCTGACCGTATCAATGAAATTTCCGACTCAGAGGGGATCTCTCGAATTGGTGCTCTCAGTCCCTGAACAGGTTCACTTGTTGCTGTTCCCTTGCCTTCAGTTGTGGTCCTCTTCCAGTCGTGGGCTTTCCTTCCAGTAAATCTCTCGGCGCAGGGCTAACTTTAATCAGAGGAATAATGAAGCATGTTAACAATATAAAGGAAAACAAACTGATTGAAATTTTAATCCTGAACGCATATATAATGATCTAATGATCCGAGTGAAGAAATGTGTAACTGTCCCTCACAAAGCCTGACGTGGGATACAAAATAACACGCTTAAAATGCTGAAGGAACCCTCAGATCAGGCAGCATCTGTACGCCGACTTTACTCTCTTCCATAGATGATGCCTGACCTGCTGAGTTACTCCAGCATTTTGTGTGTGTTCCTTGGATTTCCAGCATCTGAAGATTTTCTCCTGTTTGTGATGGGATACAAAAACTTCATCGCTCAATCATGGTATAAGATAAAGGTCATAATATATAGGAGTGGAATTAGGTGATTCAATCATTCTAGTTTGCTCTATAATAAATACTGGAGGGTTTTTTTCACACCACCATATTCTTCTTTCCCTGCTATAATACTCAACCTACTTAGCAATACAGAACATGAATGTACTCAACGATAACCTCCACCACCCTTTGTGGTAACAGATTCCACATATCACCCAACCTTTGACTAAAAATTTCTCTTATCTCAGTTTTAAAGTGAAGCTTCTTTATTCTGAGGCTGCATTCTCAGATCCCAGACTCTCTGTCTGATCGACGCACCCTCGGCATTCCCATTATATCCAGGCCTGTCGTTATTCAGTTGGTGAATCAACCGCCCCACCACCACCACCCCCCCCCCCCAAACCACCATCCCTCTGACCTCCACTGAACACAGGCCCAAGGCCATCATCATGTTCCTCATGCATAAAGCTTATCATTCATCAGATTACTCTTGTGAACCTTGTTGGCAACAACTGCACTGAACATTTTTTCCAGGAATAACAGGCAAATTGGTCCCAGGGTAATTTACTGGTAAAAGCTGTGTTGTTTTTCACTCTTCTACTAACTATCCCAAAACGAGCGCTGGTGCGCCGTTCCATTTCCAGGAGATTCAAAATGTTCCAGTGTGAATGTAATAAAGAGAAACGGGAATTACAAAAACGCTCAGCAGGAACTGTCTTAGGGAGAGGAGCAAAGTTAGCGATTCTCTTTCCTAACCTTTCATCAAAATCGCAATGGACAGTCATGGCTTGTTGTCTTTGGAGCGGTGGGTACTGTAGGAAGATCTGATAGAGGGTTCTAAGATTATGACAAACAGAGTAGACAGGGAGTATCATTTCACTGGTTAGAAATGTCCAATACCAGAGGACATGCAATGAAGGTGTGAGGGAGTAGTTGCAAAGGAAATGTGAGAGTAAATTGTTTTACTCAGGGAGGAAGTGGTGAATGCCTGGAATGAGCTGTCTGTTATGGTGGTGGAAGACAATACATCGGAGTCTTTGAAGACACGTTTAGATAGGCACAAAGGTGTGAGGAATATTGAGAGGATATGGACACTGTGTAAGAAGGACGGATAATTTTTTTGCTGGGGGGGGTGTTTGATTTACTTTTCAGCTGGTTTGGCACACCATTGTGGCCGCAGGGCCTGTTCCCGAGATGTACTGTTCCATGTTCTGTTCTATCTTCAGTATCTTGAGTTTCTGTTTGACTCTCACTGGCAGATAGACAGGTGACAGTGAGGGGGGATTTCCAAATGTGAATTGAATTCTGAAACCCCGGTCTATTTCTACTGGTGCAAATACAAAACAGCTTCTTTAATCACAGCCTCTTACTGCGAAGGATGGAATGGGAACTCGTTCTCTGCTTTGCTTCCAAAGGAACTTCAGAATCAAATATCTGAAGCATTTTAAATCGAAGCAAGAGGCGAAGAGGGAAAAGGTAAAAGAAGATCGGAGAGAAGCTGTTTTTTTTTAACTGATCGGGGCAAAGAGGCTAGACTTCGCAGGCGCTTGACGTAGCGCGCCAAAGGTTTAAAAAACTGACCACCATATACAGCGGCCATCGTCGGAGTGGACTGAGGCAGAGTGTGTCGGCTTTGGCTCAATCAGGCTTCAGTGAGAACAGGCAGAGGCGAGGTTTGAACGGAGCACGACTGCGTAAGCGCGTGAAAGTAGGCCTTTGAGATCAGCGGGGGAATTTAAAAAGCGAGCAGAGGCTGAGTACGAGCTTCACTCCAGGTGTGGTAAGGCCGGGTAAGCTCCCTTAAATTAATCTAATTAGCTTAGGAGTAGGTAATAGAGGAAGCAGTTAGGGCAGTTGAGTGCTCCGTTTTCAGTATGAGGGAAGTCAAGGCGAGCACTGTTTTCCCTGATGACTACATCTGCAAAAGGTGCATCCAGTTGCAGCTCCTGACAAAATGTGTTAGGGAACTGGAGCTGGAGCTGGATGAACTCCGGATCATTCAGGAGGCAGAGGCAGAAATAAACAGGAGTTTCAGGGAGATAGTCACCCCTAGAAATCAGGGTGGCTGGGTGACTGTCAGGAGAGCGAAGAGGAATAGGCAGGAAGAGCAGAGCATCCCTGTGGCCGTTCCCATCAACAATAATTATACCGTTTTGTATACTGTTGGGGCCGACCTACCAGGGACAGGTTGCAGTTGTCGCGTCTCTGGCACCGAGACTAAACCCTCAGCTCAGAAAGGAAGGAAGGAAAAGAGGAGAGCAGTAGTGATAGGGGATTCAATAGTTAGGGCGACAGATAGGAGGTTCTGTGGAAGAGATCGAGAAACCCAAATGGTCTGTTGCCTCCCTGGTGCCAGGGTCCGAGATATCTCTAATCGAGTTCTCAGTATTCTCAAGAGGAAGGGTGAGCAGCTGGATGTCGTGGTCTATGTAGGGACGAATGACGTGGGTAGGAAGAGTGAGGAGGTCCTGAAAGGTGAGTTTAGGGAGCTAGGTGCCAGGTTAAAGGACAGGACCTCCAGGATAGCGATCTCAGGATTGCTACCAGTGCCACGTTCAGGTGGGTTTAGAAATAGTAAGATAGTGCATATCAACACGTGGCTGAAGACATGGTGCAGGACGGAGGGCTTCAGATTTATAGATAATTGGGCTGTTTTCCAGGGAAGGTGGAACCTGTTCCAGCGGGATGGTTTACATCTGAGCTGGAGAGGGACAAATATTCTTGCAGGTAGGTTTGCTAGAGAGGCTCCAGTGGATTTAAACTAGGTACAAGGGGGGAGGGAAAACAGGGTGTTTCAACAGATGTATGAGAGAAGGAAGAAAAAGAAGACAGCAAAGTTCTTTGTACTATTAGAGATAAACAGAGAGGAAGAAGTGGAGATTTACTTAAATCCATTTATTCTAATGCCAGGAGCATTGTAAGAAAGGTGGATGAGCTTAGAGCATGGATTGATACGAGTAAAAATGCTGTTGTAGCTGTTAGTGAAGCATGGTTGCAGGAGGGGTGAGTTTGGCAACTAAATACTCCTGGTTTTTGTTGCCTCAGGTATGACAGAATCGGAGAGACAAGAGGGGCCCGTGTTGCGTTGCTTGTCAGAGAAAATATTACTGCGTAGCTCTGGCAGGAGTAGAATACAGGGCTCGTCTAGGGAGCCTATTTGAGTGGAATTGAGGAATAGGGAAGGTGTAGTAACACTTATGTATTATAGACCACCTAATAGGAGCGCGAATTGGAGGAGCAAATTTGCAAGGAGATAACAGATATTTGTAGTAAGCACAGGGTTGTGATTGTGGGAGATTTTAATTTTCCACACATAGACTGGGAAGCCCATACTGTAAAAAGGAAGGATGGTTTGGAGTTTGTAAAATGTGTGCAGGATAGTTTTTTGCAGCAATACATAGAGGTACCGACTACAGAAGAGGCACTGTTGGATCTTCCGTTAGGGGATGAAATAGGTCACGTGACGGAGATATGTGTTGGGGAGCACAATTGGGTCCAGTGATCACAATGCCATTAGTTTCAATATAATTTTGGAGAAGTATAGAACTGAACCCAGAGTTGAGAGTTTTGATTGGAGAAAGGCTAACTTTGAGGCGATGCGAAAGGATTTAGAAGGAGTGGATTGGGACAATTTGTTTTATGGGAAGGATGTAATAGAGACATGGAGGTCATTTACAGGTGAAATTTTGAGGGTACAGAAACTTTATGTTCCTGTTAGATTGAAAGGAAAGGTTAAAAGTTTGAGAAAGCCATGGTTTTCAAGGGATATTGGAAACTTGATTAGGAAAAAGAGAGAGATCTAAAATAAATATAGGCATAGAAAATATAGAAAATGAGCTGCTGG